>NC_056527.1:161811352-162038924 GCF_019175285.1 Sceloporus undulatus
ATTTAAGGTGATAAAGAGATATAAAGAATCCTGTGGCATCTTGGAGATGGAGAGAAAGAAATTTCTAGCAGTTTTGTTGTGGAACACTTGCTTCCTTTGCTTTCTTACTTTGATTCCCCGCTTGGCCATGGAAACCCACTGAGTGATCTCAGGTGAATCACACACTCTCAGTCCCAGAAAATCCCATGATAGGTTTGCCTTAGGTTGCCATAAGTCAGAAACAACTTGAAGACATACAGCAGCAGCAGCAGCAGCAGCTTCCTTTGAGGTGCAGAGCCAAGGTTCCTCATTCGTTTTTGTCCAGTGTATTCGTATTAGTTAACAGGGCGAGCATTCAAATGCACAACCCCTTTCCCCTTGTACTCTGGAGTGGGGGTCTAAGTCCAAAAAAAGTCTTACCTCTTGAGCTTCTCCCCATGTGTAAACTCACCTTCTGAAACTGGAGTGATCCCACAGCTCTCCTGCCAGGCAGATATTTGCTTTGGTTTAATATACTTGGGGCTGGGCCGGTTTGGTGTCAGCGCAAACGGGTTTGTTCTCAGCATCACCCATCTCTTTCTATTTACACACCTGCCAACTTGGAGCATCTGCATTCTCCTCTACTTTGTGTTTTTACTGAGTCAGCATTGTTCACACTCTTGCACCGTTGATCTGGACCCCAGGCTTGTTGCTCATACACTCTGATCTCGCATGAGAAAAGCATATTGGTGATTGTCCCATGCTGATAAATGAACAGATGACAGATGAACATGGGGATATATGTCTTACCCATCAAGGATTATTGGAGCAGTTTCTGTTTTAGCAGTCCCAACTTGTTTGAATCCACAAATGGTGGTGAACTTTAACTGTGGTTTGTTTGAAAGAAGATCACTTCAACACATGGCTTTGGCACTTTGGCTTCTTAGGAAGATTCTAGGTTTGGTTAGCTCTTAGATTATCCATTTATATGTCCTTTTGGCAGTCTCTGGTATCTGGTATCTCCTCCACCATCACATCTCAAATGAATTGGTTCTCTTCTTGCATTCTTCACTATGCCACCTTCACACACAGGAGCTTAATGGGGACAGAGACCTAGACATCATCAAACCTGAATGAGTTCCATACTATTATTTACTTTTACAATTTGATAATTTATTGTGATGTCTGTTGATTGATGGTGTTTGTTGATTGTTGTGAAGTTTGATCAGTTGATCATAATAAATCTATATATATGCCACCTTCACAGGAGCTTAATGGGGACAGAGACCCAGACATCATCAAACCTGAATGAGTTCCATACTTCTAAACCCATTTTCCAGTATATTATTAAAACTGGCCTTGTTTGTCACAGAAGAGTATTCTAAAAGCTAGGATATTGTCTCAGATTCATTGCTGAATCTGAAGGTCAGGACACTTTTAGCCTCAAATACAAAAACATTCTTACATTTTGTTTCCTTTTCTCTTTTATCCCTCTTCAGTTCACCAGTCTGGAACTTTACTTCCCTGTGGGTATTTGGCATGGACAAGGAAAAAAGGAAGATAAAAGAGAGAGAGAAATGATTTCTTTTCTTTTCTTTGGGGGGGGGGAGGGTTTGATGTCAAGGATCTGGTATCTTTTCTTTCCAAAAAACAATGATATATTTACACAGCTGCTGGGCTACTGTTAAAATACTTTCCCATGAAGCATTGTAAGTGGTCTGGAAGCTGCCATGGATGAAGAGAGGAAGCCACACCAGATCAGCGTTGGCATCAGAAGACATCTTTGGGTATATGCCAGGGCCCCAGGGCCTAGCAGGGCTTGCTACAGTCAGTTGCCCTGTTCCTTGTTGTGTGCCTTAAAGTCATTTGTTACTCATGGCAATCTTAAGCTAAACCTATCACAGGAATTTTTGGGCAAGATTTGTTCAGATTGGGTTTGCCATTGTCTTCCTCTAAGGCTAAGATAGTGGGATTTGCAGATGGTCACCCAGTGGGTTTGTGTGGCCGAACGGGAATGTGAACCCTGGTCTCCCAAGTGTGAAGTCCAGCACTCAAACCACTGTGCCACACTGGCTCTCATAATAATAATAATAATAATAATAATAATAATAATAATAATAATGGGAAGTCCTTGCTCTGCACTTCGCATTATTATTTTTTCAAAGCAATAGAACCGCTGGGAGCAACCAGTTAAATTTTCTACAGTCCCCAGACATTGTGAGACATCAAATTGGCTCCCAGACACTCCGCCACAGAATGATGAGGAACAATTGAGGGAGGTGGGTATGTTTAGCTTGGAGAAGACTGAGAGGTGACATGAGTCGTCTGTCTTTATCTGAAGGGCTGTCATGCAGAAAATGGGACTGAGCTTGGCTTTGGCTGTTCCAGAGGCTAGAATGCCAACCAATGGATTCATATTACAAGAAAGGAGATTCCACCGAAATATGAGGGAAGAACTTTTTAAATGTAAGAGGTGTTCAACAGTGGAATAGACTGCCTCAGAGGGCAGTGAACTGTGTCTAAGTGGCCACAGGCAGCCGTGCTTAGCTGCTCTGGAGCCATGTTGGAGTGGGCCTCATGTGTTGGGAGGAGTGCGCAAGTGCAAGAGGGTGTTTGTAATATTCAATGGTGTTCAACTTCCTAATACTGTGTGGGAGTGTGTGCAGACCTTTTTAGAGGGGGAGTGAGTTGCAGGGAGTTCTTAAAAAGTGAAAGCTAAGTTGTAGCCTCAGATCTGGCAATGAACTTGCTACTGTGCTGAACCTAATTTTCAATAAATTCTTTCTGGATTCATCCATGAAAGCTGTTCTAGGTAGAGACAGGGCATCACACTCTCCATCCTTCAAGGTCTTTAAACAGAGGTTGACTGGGCATCTTTCAGGAGCGCTTTAGTTGTGTATGATAGTTCCTGCATGACAATTGGTTGTACTGGATGGACCTTAGGTTGTACTGGATGGCCCTCAGGGTCAATTACAACTGTTTAAGGTACTACTGTATCTTAAGGACTTTTTTTGGATAATTGGTGAAATCTTATTACACACACACACTACTTCTTTCCTAATAGATTCATTTAAATAAACATTTGTATGAATATAACTTTCTTTTCAGCACACATGAGTCTGTTGCACCTCACAGTTTCTGACATATCAGAGTCCTGTTCAGAGCTCTCTTTAAGTGATGTGTTTGGTGTTTATGTGAAGCTGGGCATTCAAAGTGCCCCTCTAACAATGTAGACTCAGGCCTCCTTCCTTGTAGGAGGTGTGCTGAATCTCATCACTGGCCAGCTTTGGAAATGTAGAAAACTATACTAATTTCTAGACCTGCAGGTCATTTTACCATTGCTTCGTAAATCAATTTTGAGAACTAACAGATAAATACTGCATGCACAGAAACAACTGTTCTTGTTCTTCTTGTGTGCCTTCAAGTCATTTACGACTTATGGCGACCCTAAGGTGAATGGGGTTTTCTTGGCAAGATTTGTTCAGAGGAGGTTTGCCATTGCCTTCCCATGAGGCTGAGAGCATGTGGCTTGCCCAAGGTCAACCAGTGGGTTTCATAGCTGAGCTGGGAATCAACCATATGTTACTGGGAGAGAAATCTCACCAAAACAAGAATGAATAAAACCAAAGATCAAAATATCCCGTGTTTTTATACCAGAGTAAACATTAGCCTTGCGTTGGACATTATTAATAACAATTTGTGATGGTTTATTATTTTAATGACATTTTAAAAGGCAAGTTATTAATTATACAGACACACAAAACTGGTTTTGCTATACAGAACACTTAGAGAAGTACAAAATACACTTTTATCCACAGCACAGTTCCACACTGACATGAAGGAATTCCAACAGATAGGAATGCAAACAATACAACAACTTAAAAAATTAGCTTTTTTTTTGGGGGGGGGGGGAAAGGTAAGACGTGTAACAAAAAGCCAAGGCTGAGGTCTTTCATGTTTCAATGGGAGAAAGCTAACCACGCGATTCCCACTGAAAACAACAGGGATAAGTCCTTCAGAGTTAAGCTTATGATTTAAGAGGGAGGTAAGGGTGCAAATGTTTGGGTTAGAAAAGTACAACTCTCTTTCTCATTTAGGAAGGGCTAGGGACCTATCCTAGGGTAGAACCTGGCCAGCAGTGGAAGGAACATGATGAATTGGACTGATCAAATGCAGCTGAGATAGAAACCAATAGCCCAGTGGAGCCAAGATGAAACTGGGCAGCCTGGGATGGTAGCTAGGAATGAATAAGGGAGACCATGGAAGAGTCAGCCAGAATCTTGCATTTACTAGAACTGGTTACCTGGCAGAACATGAACAGTCGAGTAAATGTGGCTATTTGAAGCACTTATGCAGCTCACCTTTTCCATGTTCTAAGCAGCATATAATCATTTAATGCATTACAAATGAAGGAACAATTATTACAGAAAACAGCTCCTACCTACTAATCCCCCCCCACACAAATTTAGGGATCACTGTGATAAAAGCCCTGCCTTTCATAGTTTTAACCCCTGGCAACAAGAGGGATAATCTGATGACTACAACTGGCACATAGTTTGAAATGCTGACCGACTGCTAACTCTAATGGGATACCTTCAAAACTTTCTACACTATCTCCCTGTTGAAATTGGTGGCCCTTCGAATAATTATTGATTTGGCTAGACTGGGTTCAGCAGTATTAAAAATGCTTAATGTTGGTTAGGTCACACCTGGACATGACATAAGCAAATTGGCCTTCAATTTGTTACCCTCCCCACAGACTGACAATTTAAGGTATATATTGTTCCCATAAACTTAGCAGATTGTCCCTGTTTTACCCCTCCCTAATCTACCCACATTTAGCAATACTGCCTCAGCTAAAACAACTAAACCCCAATTCTTCAGTAAAGCCAGAAAATCACACTGGCCTCCTCTAAAACCATTCATTCATTTGCTATCTTGTGAGGCAACAAATCAGGTAATATGACATCAATAAGGCATTGAGGATTGCACAGCAGCCTATCTTTGGAGGAGGAGGTGAAGGGAGTACAGTGTGTACAAAATACATATTAGAACAGTCAGATAAGTACAACATTCTTCTTAACATTACATTGTACCAGAAATCCAAAATCAGGACTTTTCAAAATGTAGATGCTGCTTTTACAATTCCATATTGTTCTAGTCTTGAGTAAGGAATGACAACTAAAACTAGATACTGACCATGACGACAGAAACAGGAGGTGGGACTACATGTTACACTTAACTGGGCACCCCTGGTGAAACTGGCATCCCTGCATCAGTATTGTCTCTTCTTGCCCATAATGTGTAGGAATAGTTTATCCCTTGACCCACGTTGTTTCTCTACCAATCACAGACTGCTTCTGGCTGGGATAGGCTTTTAGGGTAAGTGAGTATTAGTTAGAGGGGAGTAAGGGGAATTTAACTTGGTTCTGGCACCCCCCCCCCCTTTGGCTGAAGAGCAGGGTATAAATAAATAAATAAATATTATTATGATTAGTCACTGAAACAGACTAGTCTCTAAAATTACACAAGAAGGTTTCTCCTCTTGGAAATTGACATGAGATTGGTCTAAAGCTGGCACCACAAAGTTGTTTGCGTATTTCTTGCTTGGCTTATTTAAAAACAGAGGCTGGAATTCAGTTGGGGACTTACATTTTTGTAAATGGATTTACGTCTGCAGGAGAAACAGAGCAGTTTTACAACAGCCATATTCAGCAAGGAGCTGCTGTGACATTACTATGTAAGGGAGTCAGTGAAGTAACCATTGCTCATTAGGACCACTGAGCATTGGGACTGATGCACATTGGAACAAATGTACAACAGGACTGATGTACAGCTTCTAGGAGACTCGTTTTCATGTTTTAGAGACTAGCCTGTTTCAGTGTCTAGTTAAAAAGGCAGTGTGGCCTGCGGACTGCATGCGACCCCCCCAGGACCATTTGTAAATTAGTAAGTCCCACGATGCCCTCCAGGGGACATGGGGGCATTTTCACCAAACTTTTGCCCCTGGGGCCACTTTATGTCCAAGAGAGGCCTTTCTAAAAAAACCTCAACTCATTTGTTGTTGTTAAGGACTCACTTGGCACTAAAATGGTCTGGGGTGGCCTAAAATACATGACAAATATGCCTCCATGTCCACTAGAGGCCAGGTTATACTTCTTTTTATTTTTGTGCATTTGGGGGGATGCAGTAGGAGACAACGTGATTTATTTATTTATTATTTATTTAATTTCTATCCTGCCTCTTTCCCCAAAGGGACCCAAGGTGGCTCACAAGTAAAAATTCTAAGACTTCAAAGTCTCCTGGGGGACTAATGTGGCCCTGGCCGACTTCCACAGTTACCCATCCCTGTGCTAGAGGGTCTATGTCCAATCTTTATAGAAGGGATAGGTTAAGGTTATATACTCTTACATTCAAACTGGTCCAAAATGACCATTAAAAACTGGCTTTTGAAGCAGGTGAAAACACACACACATTATGTTGGGTGCAGGAAGCAAGGATGGAATTTCAGTAAGGCTAAGGGTACTTCACACAGGAATATATACATGCTCCTTCCAAGGAAGTAAGCATGCCATGTCTCACAGTATACTGGCCAAATAGTGAGCCCTGCTATTAATGTTACATCCCACAAATGATGTCTTTCCCCTTGTGTTCATCATTCTCCCCAATAAGAAGTCTTTTTCAGTGAAGCAAAGAGTCTTGATAAAATTCAGCAAATGACAGCTTAACCAAGTAGAGACTGCAGTGTAGGTTGAGCTTTCCACATATGTTACAGTATGGCCACCTTATCGGTCTTCTGGGCATGTAGTCCACATGCTTGTGTCTTACTGCATGGCAGGGGGTTGCACTGGATGGCCTTTGTGGTCTCTTCCAGCTCTATGATGCTATACCCAGACCTCTCAGGTTGTTGATATATGTCAATCTCAGGCTTTGCACCAGGGCTCTCGCAAAATAAATCACCCTTTTACAGTGGGGTCTCACCACCTGTGGGCTTGCCATCCATGGATCTGAGCATCCATGGAAGGCAAGTCTTGTTGTTCTCAATGGTGGCACTTGCACGCAGCTGCATTAGTAGCCATGCGCATATTGCACCATTATTGGGGACAAAGGGACTTGAGGTCCTGCATTATTTCTTATCTGTGGAGGGGTCCGTGGATACAAAGGGCTGACTGTACTTGTTTTAGGGGGTTGCAGCCCACAGTTCATTACATTATATATATCCTGGCAGCTCTGAGTAATTTGTTTGTGTGGTGGGCCTTATCTATTATTTTAACTGAAGTCAGAAGTGAGGATCATGCAATCTTTCAGTTGTTGTTGGGCTGCATTCCCCAGCATTCCTCACTGTTGGTTTTGCTGTCTAGGTCTGCTGGGAGTTTCAGCTGAACAACATCTGGAGGAGACTCACGTTAAAAACAAGGCTCCTATACTACAAGATCATGTATTTCCCCTCCACAGTTTAATGGCATACACCAGTAGGATTGCAATGCAAGGATGGAACAAGACATAAGATGATTCGGGAAGACTGTCAGTAGTAACACTTCCTGGAAGACTGGCTCAGTGCAATGCTTAGCCAGTCCTCCCAGAAAAGATGCTGTCACATTTTTGGCACCCTCACTTTGCTGTCCTGAGGAGCAAAAAAGGAGGATCTGTGGTGTGTGACACTCATTTAGAAAGGTGGGAAAAATTAGATTAAACCTGCCTCCATGGCCACCTCATATATATAAGGGAAGTGAACAAGATGTAAGAGATTTTTACTAAGCAGCAACACTTCTCACCTGTGCAAAATAGTGAGTATTTCTTAGGGATTCCTTAAAAAAGAATGTCAAGACATTGTTATGCTCATTTTTAACCGGAATGGCACCATGGCGTCATCAGCACCAAAAGTAACTACTTGCAAATAAAAAAATTAACAGTAACTAGTTATGCCTATGATTTTCAAGTTCAGCTTTCAAACTCCCAAGTCATCTCACAATGCATCATATTATATGCTAATTTGGAAAGAATGATCCAGTCAAAAGAGATTACTATCCCAGTGAAAGTCAATCTCTTATTCAACTGGCCCTACAGGGAGACCTGCAAAATTTTAACTGAGCTGTTAAAAACTGTCCATGGCTTCCGCTTATAAAGAAAAGGAAACCCTTTTAAAAGTTGTACGAGAGCTACCCTGCTTATCTTTGCCATTTTTCTGAACAGGAAACTGTGCTGATTTCAAAGCGTAACTGCTTAGTAACTTTGAAGATGTTAGTTCTGGATCCCTATCCAGATGGTCTGTGATCTACTTGGTGTAAATAAGAGGAACGTAAGCAGCAGTCTGAAGAAAAGAGCCTTTATATAGGGAAGACACCCCTTTTTGGAAGGCTCTCCACATGTCGAAAGATTCTTCTCCTTTTATTTAGAGCAGATTACCAAACTAAAGGTAGTACTGATAATTGTGACTTCTAGACAATCATGATAGGATCAGGTCATGTGGCAAAGTCCCATTTTAGACCACTGAGATTTCTGTCTGGAAGACAGAACTTCCTCAAATAAAGAAGGTGGCGATTCCTTGCTTGAGGAGGTAGTCTCTTGTGATCCAGATTGGCCATTTGTGCTAATGTTACTGTTGAATTTATGTTAGGTTTACACAGAAGCAAATCTCCATGATAAGTGAAATGCAAATGAACATTCATTTGAAACATGTTATAATGCAATCTGAGACCTGGTTACTGCACATGACTAAGGGAAGTCATACAACTTCTGCTGTACATGGTCAACATAATTAAATATTGAACTGAGCATGTAAATAGTATGTCTCCAGCCACTGTTTGTGTTATTTTTTTTAAAGCCAGTACTGCCTCACATCAGATTTTCCAGGAATAGCACCATGGCTTCATCAGCACTGAGACACACAACTTTCCCAGCTCTGTTAGCTGGGTTTGTTTCCAGTGGAAATGCCAAAGGAACTGAATGCAAGACTTCATGCATGCAAATCATTAGCTCTAGTCATTGAACTCAGCGCCTTCCCCGGTAAAGCAGACTACAGGAACTGAACTTGATTCCCTTTTAGTCCATTCTAACCAAAAGCACTATGCTCAACCCTCTGAGCTATCCTTGCTCTAAGTTCTGATGAAATCTAAAGAGTGTATTTTCAAGTAGTGTGCAAAAAAACCTGGAGTGCTTGTTATTTCATTATCTATTTACAACAAACAACTTTCTCTAAAAGGGAAAGTAAGAAGTGGTTCACATTCAAATGTTAAGAGCTTAGAGAAAGTTCACAATCAAAGTGCCTTCCCCTCTACCCACCCCACCCCACCCCACCCCAAACCCCAACCTCTACTGTAAATGGGAATGAGATACAAAATGAATCCTTACATGAACCCCAACCAGGTAGTATTAATTATTTCATTAGAACTTGCATGGTCAGCATTTGGAAGGACAGCAGGTTATTCTCTAAAAGATGAGAATGGATACGTCTTGTTTAATACTTCTATGATAAGTTAACACAGAGAAAACAGAGCCAAACCTACACCAGTGTGGGTTCTCCTCATTCCCCAGAACATTCTTTTAGAGGTTATCTAGCTAGATGAATTTATTCAGAAAATGGAGGAAACATGCCCAGATCAGCAAAATCTTCAATGTTGTAATTGCCAGTCCCCTGCGTTGGATCGCCTGGAATAGGTAACATATCCTGGAAGATAAAAACAAAGAGAAGGATATGTAATTTTCCTTGTTTTTCTGTCTTAGGCAAAGCTGCCTTTGCCATTTTCCCTGTAAAACAAAACTATGTTTCTTGCACAGATGTACAGCAACTAACAGCAAAACAGTAGAACAAACTGGAAAAGAAAGCTTACAGTACAAGAAAACAAGAAAACTTACTTCGTACCAAGTATCCTAATAGGTGCCAACACAGGGCAGACAGATGCTTACTAGTATTTGATATATGCCATGGGTCCCTAAAGTTAATTTTTGGATCATGGTTCTCAGAACTCCATGGTGGCTATAGGACTTTTAGGGAGTTCAGGGAATTTTAGATCAAAAAAATAAAATTTTCCTAAAAGATTGGGAAGCATAAATTATTGTAATAGTGCTTGGACTCACCTGGAATACTTCTGTCTGGCTTGTTTGCTGATGTGGGTGCTGCTCACTGTTCTGCTGGTTATGATGCTGGCTTTGCCACTGGGACCACACCTCTGAAGGCCTCCCTTGAAACTGTCCACTGCTTTGGCTACTCTCAGCTGGAGGAATAAAAGCTCCAAAGTTAAAAGAGTATCATTTTTTATTTCTTTTAAACCCCTTCCCTCATTGCATTATTATTCCAAATAAAATATTCATTCCTATCTCTCCTGAGTTGAAAGAGACCTTAAGGGCCATCAAGTCCATGACTGGTTCAAGTCATTTTGTTGGCTGAAGCTGACAAAAGGGCTTCCCCACCACAGTAAATCTGTCTTTGTGGCTGAATCTGCCACACCTGAGGCACCAAATTAGTTGAAAGTTTGTTTAACTCATGGCTGCCTGGAAGGTTGTGTGGCATAGTAGCCGTGGCCTCCAACAAAGAAGAACACTGAACAGCTCCTAAGGAACACCTGGGAGATGGACTTTGCTGCACAGCATCTGCAACCTGAGGCTGTAATCATCTGAATATTACTTTACCGATTTACAAAATATTTGTTAAATATCTTGTCACATCTAATTTATTTGAGCACTGGCTCAAATAACAAGGCTCAGTTTAAAATATTATAAAATCACAACAGAACTGCAATAAAACAATAAAAAGACACATAGATGAACCCTGGGTGATTCACAAGGCTAAGGCATTGTACCTCACTGTGAGGTCATGCCTGGTAAGGGATATGAACACAAGTCTTAGCATGCCTTTTCTGTCACCAGTCATAGCAATGCTTCATACAATGAGGTTTTTTTAACAAAAAATTATATATAAATGATATTTTCTTTGTTTTTTTGGAATTCTTAAATTTAAATGCTGCTTTAAGCACTGAAAAACCACTGAAAGAGAGGACCTAAATGTTATAAACAGCTAAATACAACTGAAATACGATACTCCTGTTAGTCTGAAATTAAAGACAGGGTGTAGACTATATAGATTTTTTTAAACATGGAATAAGTAGGAGCAACCTTAGTCCTACATTTCTGTGTAGAGGCTCAATAGATCATAATCTGTAACCCCGCTTTGATCCACTGGGAGAGGCGGGAAAACTTTAATAATAATAATAATAATAATAATAATAATACAATAACAAGACAGCCTTTAAATGAGAGCCAGCATGGCATAGCGCTTTGAGTGCTGGACTGGGATTCTGGAGACCAGGCTTTGATTCCTTTGCTTGGCCATGAAACCCACTGGGTGACTCTGGGCAAGTCACATGCTCTCAGCCTCAGGCGAAGTCAATGGCAACCTGCTCTGAACAAATCTTACCAAGAAAACACCATGATAGATTCGCTTTAGGGATGTCATAAGTTGGAAACGCCTTGAAGGCACACAACAGCAACCAACTTTACACACAGCATACACACAGGGCAGCTGTTTATGCTCTCCCATGAGCATTTGAAGGCCCCGGGGAGTACAATTTGTCTTGTCCAATCCCAATAGTTTATTACCCTCCCCACACACATTACCCTATTTATACATGTAAACTCCCTCCCCTGCATCCCTGCATCCTACAGTTAAGTTGAATATGAACATCTTCTAGACAATGCACAGGCTTGGTCTTTGGCAAGTCTCCACTGCAAAGGAAAAGAATTCCAAAGCTTAGAGGTATCCATCAAGAAGATGGAACTAGAGTACTGGACTTGGAAAATCCAGGCTCAAGTTCTCAATAAGCCATGAAACGCTTTTGGGTAGTCATAGGCCACTCAATCTCTCTCAGCCTAGCCTACCTCACAGTTTGTTGTGAAGATAAAATAGAAAGGACCACAGCCACATACTATAACCTAAGGTAATTGGAAAAAAGGAGAGATATAAACTTTACTAATAAGCTGCAGTGCATCTCTGTGTACACTTGCAAATCCTGGCGCTGCACACAAACAATAAGCTTAAAAAAGCACTGTTTTTGTTGTCGGTGGTGTGTGTGCTTTCAAGTTATTTCCATTTTATGGCAACTCTAAGACAATCCTGTTATGGGGTTTTCTTGGCATGATTTATTTCGAAGATAATTGCTTCTGCCTTCCTTTGAGACTGAGAGAGTATAATTTGCTCAAGATTGAATGGTTTTTACTTCTACAATGTTTTAAACAAAACTGTTTTTAACTTCTTTTAATATTAGTATATTTATTTATTTTTTTACTTTTGTACTTGATGTTTTAATTTTATCTTTTTAAACTTATTGTAAATTGACTTGAATCCCATTTTTGAGAAAGCTGGGATATAAATCCCATAAATAAAAATCTGGCCCTTTGAAATCTTAGCCCAATTCACAAACCACTGAACCTCACTAATTCTCTAAGAAAGCACTACTGTTTATCATTCTTTTAAGGATCAATTTATCATCATTAATTAGGAGATTGATTGAAAGTGTCGTGAAGTCAAAGAAAAAGTCTTGTCCTCATGGAAATAATCTCAGTTGATACTTGAACTCTTCCTTGTGTAACTAAAAAATAAATAAAATAAAAACTCAAACCTTTCGCTTACTGTGCATTTTGGAATTTAAGTGATCCCTCTTCACCTTTTGTTCCTGGCACTTACATTCAAACTTCTAGAGTTGATTCATGGTCTGTCCTGAATTATCAGTTGGACTTGCTGGGCTCAAGATACTGCTTTTCAAGTTTGTTGACGTGAAAATACATCAATTGAAGTTTCCCCTCCCTCTCAACAGTGTCTCCTCCAACTGCAGACAACAGCAGTTTTTGAACTAATTCCCCCCATTCTGTTGAAATTTTGCACCGCCAGCTATGTGTTCCCCACAGCTCTAGGAAACATCCTTATTTCCTAGAGTTATTTCCTGTGGGACTGCCTGTCTACACATGTGAGCACAGGCAAATCAAGTCAATCTATTTTGGAATTTGGACACGCTGCATTCCTCCCCCAACCCCAACCAAAGTCATTCCAGAACCATCTCATGTACAAGGCCTGATGCTAAAGGTATCTGCTTTCTTCTATCAAAGAACTAACAGTAAATGTCATGAAATATTTTGAGACCACTGGCCTTTGACAATTTGCAGAGCCAAGATACAATGTTAAGCCCCCCAAAAGCTGCAGATGGCTCGACTATCAGCTAGCACCACCTGTATTCATTTTTGCCTCCTTCTCTCTTCAGGATAACCAGGAACAGAACAGAACTTTTTACAGAAGACAGAATTTTGAGAGGGCTAGCTTTCTGCACCCCTGCATGATAATCTACACTTGTCAATTACCCCTTCTTGACAGTTTTATAGACTGGTGCTTTGGATCCAGTCATTCTGTGTTTTATTTCCTTAACTGCTCCCTGCCACCTTTATTGTCTTAAAAAACAGAGATGGCTATATAAAATAGTGGGGTTGCCATTTATGCAGCCAAACTTAGCCAGACTACAGCTACAATTAAGCAAAGTAAAGTGACTGCCTGAAATAGCAGATTTTGGATGCCCTAGAAAGGTATTTAATTTAGCATACTTTTAAAAAAATATTCAGAGAGCTGGGAGATGCACTTATGGCCCTGTGCAGATCGGCCATTAAGGACAGCCTGGCGGTGGAGTCGGAGTGTCGCGTCCACATGATACATGCCCTGACTCTGCCCCCAGGGTGCCATGATGCTGCACGCTGCTCCACACGGCGCTCCTCTGGTGCTGCATCCACACAACACAATGCCAAAGGCATCGCCGTGGCTATCATGCCCTTTCCAGGGCGCAAAAAGGAGCCACTTTTTGCAGCTCCTTTTTGTGCCCTAAAAAGGCTGGATTGGGGCAAAGGCATGCAGTTGCCACGGCTCCAATCCAGTGCACCGTAAGGCGGCTTCAGGCTAGGTAGGTGCTATTTGCTGCTCCATCTCTAGCAGCAAAATTCCTTGAACTGGTCCTGAGCCTTAGGCTCAGATGCACTTGTGGGGCCAGATGTAATAGCTGATCTAGAATTCTTGTAAGCTGCCAGGAACCATGAACTTCAGATTCTGCAATTATAGTTGGGCACTTTAACTCCTAGGCATCCTCTCAGTGTAGCATAAAGATCCACATGCAGACCTTATACTATGTTGATCTATATACCTTCCCCCTGACCTATTTTAAAGACCCTAAGCAATCCTATATAGGCATTCTGTACTTCAAGATGAGCAGGCAGGAACAGAGAAGGTCTGGATACCCATCCTTCCCATTGTTGGATGCACAACAATGGCATGAAATCTGTAAGGGTCCTAAGGGAGGTCTGAGTGCTTCCATAATCACTGTCTGGCTTGGGGAGAGATTGGGCACTGTACAGAGAGGATAGAAATACCAACCCCTGCAGCACCTGAAAAATCACTTCCACAATTGTAAGGGATGAGTATGGAGGTCTTAATGTCAACTCCAGCCCTAGCAGAAGATGGTACTGCAGCTACATGCTGGACTGACCCTTCACTTTGGGCAATCTTTGCATCAGTACAGATCATGTTGCTCTCAGTTGGTCTACATATCCTGGTTGCCAGCTAACTACTTCAGCTCATGGGAAAAGTGTGACCCTCCGCAGGCTGATTTTGTGGACAACAATTCCTCCTGCAGTTCCTCTTCTTGGTGAACTGTTTTTAAACCTTTTCTGTTCCTGGAAGCATGCAGAAATGGTTTTGTTCTAAAATGGAGTGCAAGGCCATATATTTAGCATTTCTGGGCAGGGTGAGACCTACAGTGGGTTTTGGGAAACATAATTGGGCTCACTCTTGTTTTAGGCTTCTGGTTGACTGATCTGCTTGGCTATTTAAAGCTTGTTGTGCTTTTAGTGCCACCAAACCTGAATATTCCAAAGAATAATAATAGTAGAAGAAGAGGAAGATGAAAATGAGAGAATAATAGTAGTATTCTTGTAAACTGTTAGGAACTGAGGATTCTGGCAATTATAGTTGGGGACTTTCACAGTAACAGTAGTAGTAGCAGCAACATTTCCATTTGTACTTCCACGAGTTTATATCAAGTTTCATACCTACCAAATCCCGTGGTTCTGTTAGCTAGGCTGGAATAGGCATTCCCACTTGGAGAAGATGTGGCAGGACTAGACAGGGGGCTGTAGGATGCTGGATCAGCGGGATAAGTATGGCTGGTTCCAATCGCAAAGGGAGAAGACTGAGCCTTGCCAGATTGTGAAGGAATTTGCTGAAGAGGAATGGGGGGGGGGGGGTTTATGGGTAAGCATAAAGACATGATTATTTTTCTGGATTTTTGACACAGGAAGTAAGTGGTGCAATAGAACTGTAGTTTCATCAAAGGCAACACTGTGAAACAAGCAACTTTGTGAGGCAGGTTATTTCCACCTTTAGTTATGTTGTAGCAATGTGTACTCAAGGCCAATTCAGTTCAAGGACCGCAAAGGGATGTGTGCAACTGTTCCCTGAGATGACCCATTAAATCTCTCCTACAAATAGGTTATTCGTGGCCAGATCTAGGTTTGGGCAAAATGCCCTGAGCAGACCTCTTATCCTTGATGCTATCCTCACATTATTCATCTGTTCTCTCCCTCTGAGTCTACAGCCCAGGAGGAAAGAGCAGGAAGTGTGATGACAGCTGACCCATTTACTTGACAATATCATTTTTCATAGGCTTGGAGAAGAAACATTTCAAGTGGAGACAACAAAAAGATGTGGGCCACAAGGTTCGAACCCCTTGCTGGGCTTTAGGTCTCAGAAAGTGCTCAACCTTTTTAAAAAATATACATTTAGGGTGGCTTATGAAACTGAATGTGGTGGCTTTTGTGACAAGGTACTCAGCACAGAATACCAACACTGAAGACTGCTGGTGATTACTTCTTATGATGGCTGTATATTGCTTCTAACAGTGGAGCCAGCATGTCTCTAAATGCAAGTTTTGGGGAACAGGAACAGGAAGATGCTATTATGTCTTATCTTGCACATGGGCTTCCTATATGTTTCTGGTTGGCTACCATGTGAACAGGCCTTTGGTGTGAGTCAACAGAGTTCTTCTTAGTTTTTCCTTCACTCAAACCTCAATTTTCTGGTCATCACCCATACCTCAGCCTCTGGCAATTCAGCTTGTCAGATGTAGCCATTTACTAGCTAGAGGGAGAAATCAGTCTGAGGTGTTTTAGGTGCTGTATTTCCTGGAATTAATTAATTAAGTATCTAATGGAAATTAAACTCTGGGCTAGGTTGAAACATTACAAATGAAATTCAGGGTGCTCTCTTTCTTCCCATTTAATAGACTTTTGTGTTCTAAGGAAATGTTCTTCTGCCTCATCATGTAATGAATGAACTGAAAAGAAATACAGAAGTTCACTGATAGCTTTCATATGCCCTGAAGTGTGAAGCAAAGGCATTCACATGGAAGTTCCTTCCTATTTGCTTTGGTGACTGTATCAGAAAGTGATATATACCATCAAAATATGAAATATTCTCTCTCAACAAGCAGATTAAAAAATGGCCCCTTTAACTTTCATACCTGTCCGGGGAATGGAGGTCGACTCCCTGTCCAGGCCACTTGGCTCTGATTTAGCTGTCGCGATATCTGTGTCAAGTTTTGGCTTGTTGATGATGAAGACTGAATGTCGTTGACTCCAGGCACATGGACCACAGATGAGCTTTTAAGAGGAAGAATAGAAATGGACTTGAAGGCTCGTGGAGGCTCACTATATCTTTGCAGCAAAGGATGTATGGAACATTTTCTATGTAGAGGAAGGTATTTCTCCCTGGCTAGTCTTCCAGGGGCTATATGTTGTTGAGGAATGCAGCCAAAACTTTATTATTATTATTATTATTATTATTATTTCTATCACACCTTTTCCCCAGAGTGGGACTCAAACAGGTTTACAAAGATTAAAAAACTTGTTAAAAATCTACAAGAGACAAAAGCTGAAACACAATCAGAAAAAATTAAAACCAAGTTAAAATATACAGATTAAAACACATGTACACCAGTGCAACAATTATTAATATCCAGCATGTTGTGCAAGATGGGCCTTATATCATCACTCATCAAATGCCTGTTGGAATAGAAAAGTCTCTGCATGTCTGCAAAAGGAAGGTAGGGAGGATGCCAGTCTAGCTTGGCTGAGAAGGGAGAAGTTAGACTGGGGGCAGTCTAGAAGTTAGACTAGGGGCAACCACTGAGATGTACCTGTGGTGGAACAGAGACAATGGCTTCCCCAGATGATCTCAAAGCAAGGGCTGATTCATAAGGGGGGATACCATCCTTCAAATAACTGGGGCCTGAGCCATGTAGGGCTTTAATTCACATAACCAGCACTTTGAATTGTGCCCAGAAATGGACCAGCAACCAATGAAGAATTGCAACAAGGGAATTGTGCTCCACTTCACAACCTGGCTGCAGCTTTTTGGACCAACTGAAGTTTCTAAGCAATTTTGATGACAGCCCCATGTAGAGTGCATCATAGTAATCCAGCTAGCATATGTAACTAAGGCATGTGTCACCATGGCCAGATCTGACATATCAAGAAACAGGTGCAGCTGGCACTCCTAGCCACCACTGAAACCTGTGCTTCCAGACCCAGGAGTACACCCAAGCTGCAAACCTGCATCTTCAGGGGGAGTGTAACTTAATTTAGCACAGGTTGTATCCCTGATATCCTTTTTGACTAACCAAGAGCATTTCCATCTTGTCTGGATTAAGTTTCAATTTGTTTATTCTCATCTAGTCCATTACTGATGACATGCACCAGTTTAAGCCCAAAATAGCTTCCTTGGCTTTTGGTGGAAAGAAGTAACAGAGTTGGGTGTCATCTGCATATTGATGGCACTGAACTCCAAAACTCCAGACAACCTCTCTCAGTGGTTTTGTGTGTGTGTGAAATAGCATGGGGGATATGTCTGAGGATAAGAGTTTGAAAAGTGGTATATCACAGTGAGATACTACGGTCAGTCTCCTCTGCAGTCAGGTAATTTGGGCTTGCTGGGAACTATCATTATTTTATTGATTTATTTAACAATGCATGCTCCTGTACTCTGGCAGGTCATTTCGAGAATGCTAACAGATTCCAAAGGATCCAAAGGAAGGTCTCAAGGCTTGGCAGCACTCAAGGAAGGATGAGATCAAAACAACTCCCCTCCTCTCTGCCCAGCATGAGCCTTGCAGGCATTTTCAAACTCTGCGGTGTCCTGGCCTCTTTTCACATATACAGTGAATAACATTCCTCTCCGTCAGATCCGTGTAATCCCTGTTCCTTCACTTTGCAGAGTTCAGTCCAGATATAACTGACATGATTAATATATTTGGTATGCATCATGTTTTCTCCCTACATTGGTTTCGAAAGGAAGCTATTCATAAGAACTTGCTACACTTAATGCTTGCAAAAATATGTGCTATGTAACCTAAAGGACATACTGTATCTCCTTTCTGCTTCCCCTTTAACGTAGCTTCCATCCTTCCATTACTCTTCTCAGTAACAGTAAACTTGGAATATTTGTTAACAAATCTCACGTATTCAAAGCAGATTGTTTATAGGCATTCTCTCAATTAACTGGGGTGGGGTGAAGTGAGGTGAGGAATAGACTTGCTGGGAGAATGCATGCTTTGCACCCAGAAGGTCCCAGGATCAATGCAAAGTATCTCCAGGCAGGGCTGGGAAAAAGTCCTGTCTGAAAACCTAGAAATCATTGCCAATCACTGTATATCAAGATAAGCAAATATTAGATTGAGATCTATTGTTCGATATTTAGATCAACTGCCATAGATCAGCAAAGGTTTCTCACTTCCAACAGTTTAACAGGAGTGACAATACAAAAGACTTCTTTTTCTCTGCTAAACTAGACTGCTGCAATCAAGAAGAGTTGAATAAAAATATGAGTAGATCTGTATGTGAAATGAGTCATGTGCAAGCACCACGTCTGGCAATCAAAATAAAATCCTGTGTTGAACATGTGTGCAGAGTCACCTTGTTTCTCAGTTTCTCCTTCCTCCTCTGCCACTTTGTGGACCTCAAGATTTTAGTGAATAACATCATAAATCCTGAAAGCTGAAGGCTTGCCTGTCCCTAGTATATACAGTACTGAGCAACATTGATCAGCAGTTTGCCCCAGCATAAAGTGGCTACTATATTACTGTCTAGGGCTGGTCCAAGACATTTTGGTGCCTGAAGCAGAACAACAAATGATTCCCTCCAAATTTCAATATTTTAAATATGTTTTGAGGATAATTTTAAGAGTACTTTGAGGTAACCAAGATTAGGAGCATATTTCCAGCTGACTTTTCATATGAAGCATGGGGAGTCCCGCGGGAAACCTGCATTATCACCAATATGTTTCATACTCTTCTTGCTGATCAGAATTCCTATCTTACTGAGCTACCAAGCTGGGGCTTGTGTGACTTCTAGTAGCTTATAAAAGGGAAGAAAGCCAAAATGTGTACCCCTTTCAATCACAGAAAACAATAATGAGAAACAACAACAAGCACCCAAATCTAATGGTTAGTTCCACCAAATCAAAAGGACCCGAATCAATGAAAATATACACAATCAGTGGAGATTTGAAATCAATGGAAATGTTGTAAGGGATGATGGGAGTTGTGGCTCTTCACCTGGCCTGGAACTCACCACCTGGTTGTGCACCACGCTGACCAGTTTTGGCCAGTTGTTATATCTTTGCAAGAGTTGCAGAGAACAGGCTGAAGACCCCGACAAACTCTCCAAGCCTTCTCACTCTTGCTTCCACAGAAGTCTTCACCCTTCTTCACCAGGGTCCTGCTGGTTCTTGTAGCTTCACCCAAGACACCAGACAACTCAGTAGTCTTATAAAAGATCTACTTTATTCTACTATATACACAGCTCCAAACAATACTCAACTCCTCACTCTACAATCCACTACTACTATCCACTCTACTACCCACAAAATACAATGGAATCCATAGTCATTATTATAGCCAAAGCATGGCACCACCCACTGTGGTCTGTTTCCACCCAGTAGGCATGTACATCATTCCCATTGGTTCTCTTTGTTCATCCTACAATTAATGATTTCATCATCTCAGCCTTGACCACTTTACAATTGTCAGGTGTGTCCAATTATTCACTATGCATTTCTTGTCCTTGGCACTCAGTACTTGTTAATTGTATTACCATTCACACCTGTGTGGTTCTCCATTGGCTTCTGCTGAGTCACTCTGACTCTCACATACATCTTTTATTTCTCTTACTGTATAACCCATGTGGCTTTTTCCTTAACAAATGTATCTAAGTTTTGACTTACCAAATTCCCACTGATTCAAGTCTCCTTCCCTAGATGGGATGAAGAATTGGATTTAGACTAATAACAATAATATAGTATTATCTATATGGATGGCACTTAGGGTTGCCTGGTGAAAAACAGAGCAGAGCCCCTGTACCTTTTAATAATTGTGTAGAAGAGGGAATTTTAGCAGGTGGAGCTTGTGTGATAAGCAATACAAGCACTATTCCTTCTGTTGCTATTACATTGTTAAGAAAAAAGAGACAGGCATTATTTCTCACTCCATTGATCGTTTTCTCTGCAGTGATGTACAATACCTGAAAGATTTTCCAGAATGTCCTGGCTGGAAAGGGCTCCCTTGAGAGTAAATCTGTTGGTTTCCTCCAGTTGATGCTGAAGGCATCATCTTTTTATCTGCTGCAAGAACAACCACAAGAAAATTTCAGGATAACCCTTGATGAAACAATGAATGAATGCACAGTACAGGGATGCTGCTTGGTACCAGAAATTGGTCCCTTCCTAGACAAAAATATGGCCATTCACTAGACAAACAAAAAGGTGAGAGCGCTCCCTTGGATGACGAAGGTAGATGCTAATAGGTTTTCTTCAGGTTTAGTAGGAAAACATGATTATGCCAGTATGATTGCTACTAAATCAGTACTATAATTTAAAGCAGGGTGGGCAACTCAGGGTGCAGAGATCAGTTTTCTTCCCTGTGTCCCCTGGTGAGATACATACACCAGAACATTTTGTCACTGCCAGATGCCAGTTTGGTCAAATTCTGTTCAATTTTCCCCCACTTCCCCTTTGGATTTTTTGGGGGGAGAGATTTGGAAGGTTATGGGGAGCAAACCACTGTATTTTTAGGCAGTTTTAGAAGATTCTGTCTGGTTTGGGGGGGGGGGGAACACTACCACATGAAAACCAAAAAGTTGAATTTGGGAGAAGGCTTCGTAGGTTTCCGGAGGGGGGTCCAAGGACTGCACTTTGCTGGCCCTTGATTTATCTGACCAAGATCCAATAGGACTTTGAGTGGAGCAGAACTTTCTACCCAAGCAGCTACACTGGTGCTCAAAGGTTCAAGGCTTTTTCCTCTATGGCTGCACAAGGCAGCTCCACCCCTGGGCACTGACTGGCTAAGGGGTTGGGTTCAGGCACCATCTTGATGCCATGTTGCACCTGGAAAAGCAGTGGCTTTCCGTTTGGCTAGGAACTGCACTCCAAAAAGTAATTTTTCTCAAGTTGTGGGTAGCAGATGGTGGAAAAAACTGGCAGAGACCCCAGAGAGCTGTTGCCAGTTTCAATATCAAACTAGATGACACGTAGGACAGCTAAATGAATAAGGAAATGGACAAATAATGTGACCAAAGTTCCTCTGATCCTGATTGACCTGGGGTGCTCTTTATCCTTGTCCTAGGAAGTTCAAAATATGTGTTTTCAGGGGAGAACTATGATGCAAGCAAACCAGAGTCTGCAGCGTCTGCTGCTGATTTCACCAGTAGTGTTACATGTGTTAAGTGCTACACTGCCCTGTTTCCTGTGGGAATGAGTCATGGATAGAATCAATTCAGTGAATGGTTGCTGAGCGAGGAAGCATACAATTCAGTTTAGCCTTATTTGTCTTGGTCTTAAGCCATATAATAAATTTCAGGGTTATAAAACACACTAAAAGCAACCACAACATTATACAAAGCTGCAAATTCACAGAAGATATTGCAGAGCTCTTGCAAACCATTTTCTCTGAAACATATCTTCTGAATTCAGCTATCCAATTTGCAGTCAAGCATGTGGGTAGGTAACAAATAAATGGCTGGCAAAGCAAAACTGGCTACATTTTAGAGTCACTGTAATGCAGGCACAAGCAACTTGTATGATGTTGTGGAACTACATCCCCCATTAGGCCTAGCCAGCCTATCCAATGAGGAGGGATGGGCAAAGTTGCAGAGCGACAATGTTTGAGGGGTCATACACTACCCTTCCTTGTGTAGTGCAATTGTTAGAAAGACAGAGTGGGGATGCATCAGATGGGTGAGAACTTTATGCTATGAATCCAAAGCTACTGTGGATCAGTTCCCTCTTTTCTGCCTTAATAGATTTCTGCTGGAGAAAGAAAAAAAATGGATGAAAAATATGGGGGATGTTACAAGTAGAAAATATTGATCGATCACCTTCTAAAATTTTGAGGATCAGCCAGGGCAGTTGCATGATCACATATCATCTGGAAGCACCCTGAGACTAGACTCTTGTCACTGGAGATATCCAGGTTTGAATCCCCACACAGACATGAAGCACATACACTTAGCCCAGGGGCTAAGCTATGCCACAGGGCTAATGTGAATAAAGCAGAATGCAGGAAAGCATGTACACTGGTGCTACTCAAAGCAGTGGCCCCTGGACCAGTGCTGGTTCCCAAGCCATTGGCTGCCAGTCAAGAAAGAAACAGTGGTAGTCAAGGGGCAGAAATACATTGCCAGTCCCTGGCATACTGGAAAAAGATTCACTACCAGTTGTCCAGATCAGCCTGAGAAGAACTGATGTACACTACCTTAAGGCTGCAGGAGAAAAGGTAGGAATAGGACCTGAAATGGAACAAATATATTCAAAACCTACAGTTAGCACATCTGTTTCATTTTTCCTTGTCTAAGACTATTCCAAAGTTTATGTAACCGATCAATAAATGTCATCAGAAATTCTTGGATTCTCTAAAAGTGGAACATATTCTCTAAAATGTGGAAGACTACATATCAGTATTTGGAGGGAGAGAGAAAAGAACCCATAAAATATAAGTAGTTTTTATACTATCTAGAAGTTATTCCCCATCACATTTACCTAAAATTGAATCTGGTAAAGATGGTCCTTAATGCAGACTTTCCAGCAGTGGTAAATAATATATGTCTATATTTAAAGCAGACATTCCACCATGATATGGAAAAGTAAGGATCAGGTAAGACTGAACAAATACATCTGATCCTTGTTTTCAATTCTCTCTTTGCAGTATCAAGTCAGTAACTCATTCTGTACATCAAGGAAAAGCCACCTAGCCAGGTTTCCCTAGCAAATCTTATTTGTTTCCACATGGGCAAAGGACAGAGGATAAGTTCCATATTTTTGAGTCTGGAGAGTTTGTGAGTACAGGAAAACATGCATGCACATGCACGCATAGACACACATCTAATTTCTATCTTTTAAGACCTGCTGCTTATAAACATTTAGCTGTGGCAATAAGAGATATTTTTCCTGCTAAAATACGTGCTTGACGGCTGCAGAGTGAATGTCCCCACCATGATTGGCTTCTCTGTGTGAGTTCCAACTGTTTACACAAACGGAACTAGAGAAACCCAGTCCAAAATCAACATAATAGAGTAATATGAAGCTTTGCCTGTACATCCGGGTTGGGAGACCCCTGGCCCTCTGGATAGCTGTTCAGCCTGGCTGCTGGTGAGGGATTATGGGAGGTATAGTTCCCATAATCCATAATTCCCATCATTCTGTAGTGGGCTTAGCATTGGACTACAGCTCTGGAGACCTGGGTTCGAATCCCTCCTCAGCCATGTGAACCCACTGGGTTGCCTTGGGACAGTCTCTCAGCCTCAGAGGAAGGCAAGGGCAAACCTCCTCTGAACAAATTTTGCCAGGAAAACCCTGTGACAGGTTCCCTTAGGGTTGCCACAAGTCAGAAACAACTTGAAAGCACATAACAACAAAGTTTAGTAATATATGACAGAGCAAAGGTTCTCTGCTCCCACTATATATTTTTTATGGATGTATGAAGGGAAACTAGCACTGTTATCATTTGAAAGGGAAAGTGTCACCAAATTCTTTTCATAAAATCAAAAGATAGACAATCTTTGGGGTTCCAGGGGTCAATTTCAGCCCCTTGGGATCCACTGAAGGCAGCACCACCAGGAAAAACGATAGTGTAAGTTGCTGGAAGTCCACTTCCAGTTACATTAAAGTTCCTATCTGCAGCTGAAACAAGCCAGGCTATCTGAAGGAACTATCCTCTCCTTGACATTAACTTCTAGGTGTCTCCATTTAACTGGGTTCTGTACCAGGAGAAGACAGGATATTAAATAATTAAATGAATAAATAAGTAAATACAATAAGTAATGAGTAGATACTAGTCTTTTTCAGTGATAGTGGAGCTCATACTCCAGTGACGCAATCTTCTTCCTGCCAGATTCTAATGGCCTCTTCCTATACCATTGTGTGCTCATTTTTGCTATGGGAGTGTAGGCAGGAGATACCCAACCTCAGGGAGATCTAGCTGATGAAATAATGTTCTCCCTGTTGGAAACAAGATCACTGTGTACCTAAAAAGGAGCCTCAGCAGGGGAACTATCTCACTGTGTCTTGTGAGTTACAAACAGTTGGATGTTTCTGCCTTAGCTGAGAGCTGCTTGCAAGATGATTAATTCATAATGAATGTAAAAACTTCATCCACAGCTAGGGAGGTTAAGAACAATAAACAGAGAAGAATGTCACGTTAAAAATGATCTTTAAAAATAACTAGAAAAGACAACACTCCTTTTCTTCCCTTTCCTTACAAAAATGAGGGTTGTTTACTGATGAAAGCTTATTTGTACGAGACAAAAGTAGCAACCTTTGGGTAATGTTTGCTAAAAATAGCACAAAATATGTTTTGATGGAAGATTTCCATGGAGGATAAGGATATCAATACACATCAAAGGTACTACAGGATGTTATTCAAGCCTTACTCCCGTGAGGGACCATTCAGTTGTGGACTTCATTGACCAGCTCCATCAGGGCCTACAAAAGGAAGATGTGGGACTAGGTCTTCAGTCTGAGCAACCTGTCCTGGTGTGAAAGGATCCTCCTTTTGGGGTCAGGCCAGGGCTGCATCAGCACTGCAGAAACAATCCAGTTTGATACCACTTTAACTGCCATGTTTCAATACTATGGAATTCTGGGAATTGTAGTTTTGTGAGACACTTAATCTTCTCTGCGAGATAGCTCTGGTGCCATAACAAACTACAGCTCCCAGGATTCCATAACATTGAGTCATGGTAGTTAAAGTGGTGTCAAACTGGATTACTTCTGCTGCATGGATGCACCTAAGCCTACTTCTTTCTCCACAACACTAGCCCCTCCAGAACCTGACCTCCTGCCTGCCTCAAACCATGCGGCTTGACTTTTGGATGCTGCTTATGACCTCAACCTTACAACCTGCCTCTGGTTCTATTGAACTGAGAACTGTTCTCTCAGCTCAAAATAGAAACCTGACTGTTTAAAGTCTGGCACCAAAATTCTGACAGCTTATGCCATCACTTTTCTGGCTTGTGGGTTACAGCAGTCAGCCTGCTTTGGGGGGAAAAGGAGAGGAAATACCAAATACCTGCTTGTTATGTGTGTTTGTTATGCAATGCCACACTTAAATTGATAAGGAGAGTTAAGATTTCAAATGGATAATAGATATCTCCTCTATCATGTGAATTTGCCTTTGGAAGGACGTGTTTGGTTAAGCATCTTTTCACAATGTAATAGACAGTTAACATCAGAATAAAGGAGAATAACAATAACAACAAAACAGAGCAGAGATCTTTTACGTACCAGTAGTTATGCCAGCAAACATCTCAGCAAATCTTGGATCCCTCTCTTGGGTGAAGATGGCATCAGGCTTCTCTACTGGCTTCCCACCCTCATGAACATTTGATTGTATACTTGGAACGGGCACCTATTTGAGAGAGAGTGTGCGTCACATTTCCCTTTATGGCTACATTTCCACCTGCCTATGTAAACAGCATCTGTCTTCCAGGTTTGCTTCTACAATGAACATTTCCCAGTTTGGGACCCTCCTGATATGATGGACTAGAGCTCTCATTATCCAGTACCACCAAAAGGATACAGCAGGGATGGGCAATGTCCAGAGGTCCATCCCACTCAGTGGGGTACCCCTCTAAGTCCTCCATAAGCCTCCCATTTTCTTCCCCCCAAAAAACCAATCATATCCTCTAGGTTCTAGAAACAAAGAGTCAGTCATTTCACCTCATTCCCTTCCACCTGTTCATCTCATAAAGGAAGGGATCAGGGCTTGTAACTTGCTTCTGTACAAAATACACTACTTTTAACAGTCAGCAGTTGTCTTCTTATTTCCTTTCTGATTTTTTTTAAGGATCCAGACAAAAAATAGCCAGTCAGCTATGCCTCACCTGAGATAAGTCATAGGATGACAGTCCATCTCTCTGGTGTACTTCAAGTTCAGCCTGTTGCTGCTGAAGTTGCCTGGAAATACAAATGAGAAACTATGACTGCAGGTTCCTTTGAGACTGCAGAGCTATATTTAAAGGACAGGAAGAGTGTTTAGCTAGACCAGCTACTGCCATATTCCCTCCCTCATCATTGATCATATTCTCCACTGGTTAAAGCAAGAAAATAAATATTAATTTTATTTATTTATAGCATTTGTATCCTCCTCTATAACTGGAAAAGCTCTTGGAGTGGCATGACAGTAAAAAAACAAACAAACAGATTCTGCCTTCTGCTTACAATCTAAAAAGACGCAATATAAAAGGAAAAAGGGATGGGGAAGGAAACAAGGAGGCTAAGACACAAGTTGTTAGTCTTACTGGGTCCAGATGAAAATGCTTTGCTGGATGATAGGTTAAAAAGAAGTAAATTTATTTATTTATCTGACTTATATCCTGCTTCTCAACCAGGACTAGAACTCAACAAGATTAAAACTATATAGAGATTACATCAGGTACACACAAAAAGGCAAAAGGTTAACACAATTAAACAAATAATACTGATGATTCAAATACAAAGGCATTTAGGATAGTCAAGACAAGGCAACGATAGTTTGCCATGGGAACAAACCAAGTCTTGCTAGACCATTATTCATTGGAACCTGGCTCAAATCCTCAGTAATCAAATGGATAGCTAGGCTGCTATAAACTCTAGTCCTAACTAGTATTTTCTCATATCCATTATGTAAGACCTAAATACCTTAAAAGGCACCAGATCCTGTCTGATCTTGGAAGTTAAGCAGGGCCAGCTCTGAATAGTACTTGGAAGAGAGACTGCCAATGAATGTCAGCTGCTATAGCTATGTTTCAGAGGCAGGAACTGGCACAACCACCTCTGGGTATTCCTTGCCTAAGAAAACCCTACAAAATTAATGGAGTCATCATAAGCTGACTGGGGACTTGAAGGCGTATATGTGCAGATTCATTATACTATAGTGCAACTATATACCCATGAACTGTGTCCGGGTAAATCTAAAATAAGAGTGGGGTTTATGTGTTCTGTGCTAAAATGAGTTTAAAAGAAAATTTAAAACACTTGTAAAAATACTGATTAAAAGCCCTTTTCTCAGCAGCCGATTAACTGATTGTCAAAACACTGCTTGTATAAAAAGGTTGTTTGTCTGCTAATAGACAGCCAGTGTGATGTAGTGGTTTTTGTATTGGACTAGGACTCCGGAAACCAGGGTTGGTATTCCCACTCTGTCACGGAAAACCCTCTAGGTGAACAATGACAGGTCGCACTCTCTCAGCCTGAGAGGAAGGCAAAGACAACTGCCCCTCTGAGCAAATCTTGCCCAGAAAATGCTGTGAAAGGTTTGACTTAGGGTGATCATAAGTTGGAAACGACTTGAAGGCATGCAACAACTGCTAATGGAAAGACACCAGGAAGGAAGCTGCTCTAATCTCATTAAATAGGGAGATGGCAGCAACTACGAAAATAGGTTCTCTTGATGGAGAAAGCCAAGTGGAATTGGCTTTTCAAGACGGATAATACTGTAAGGCCTTTCTTTTCCTTTCTTCGTCTACAGGTTGGTAGCAGGGCTGCTCAATGGGTTAAATAATTCTCTGAAGCAAGTGTTTTATTGACGGCTCTGTGAAACTGAGCAAGGGAACTGACTTTCAAGGATCATTTTCATTGGCACTTAACTGCTATCAGTATAAAAGATGATCTTCAAAATAGTTTCAAATGAATTATTACAAATATTGGCAGGATTGCGACACATGTGGAGGTTATGTCCTCTGGTAGATTCATTTTGGGACAAATGCTTCAAAGAAATTAGCAATATGTATGACCAAAGAAAACCTCACCAAGATTTCAGTACTGGCAATTTTGTATTCCCCCCCCCAAAGAATTTACAGATTATACTGCAGAAGATATTATTTTACATTTCTTATGAACCACTGGGAAGGTTCAGTGGATATCTCTGAAAGCTTCATTTCAGAGGTTTTGGAATGATTTATTAATGGGTAAATTCACCTCCGCTAGTGTTGCTCAAAGTGGCGGTCCCTGGACTAGCGCTGGTTCCTAAACCACTGGCCAGTCCCTGGCAAGTTTCCAGGAAAGAAAGATATAATTGTTCCTAAGGGGCAAAAATTTAGTAACGGTCCCTGAAACGCTGTGAAAAAAGTGCTGGTCCCTCACATCCAATAGCCTGAGAAGCACTGACCAACAACATGTGAAGGTTGTAAAAAGTCATGCAAGCCTGGAGACACTTTATGTAACTATCCCATTTTGCAGTATGTCAACCATACATCCCCAAACCCCTCTAGATCATTGTAAGATTTTGCTGGCCTAACAGAAAATTATCTCGGCTCCAAGGTTTTCCACTTTGGTGTACTGAATAATAACTGAAGTTATGTTTTACTGTTTTCTTTTTTTCACCAGGCTATGTTTGGCTCATATTCACTGTATGGAACAAAATAGACATAAAAATAAGTTCCAAAAAAGTAGGAAAGACTGCACAGCAGATGGGTGTGTGTGTGATCAATATGCCAGGAAAGTCCAGAGTGGCGCTACAACCTTGGGAGACAGGTTTTTGTAATCAAAGGGCCAATGGTTCCTATTTTCTCCCCTTCAAAATCATGGCAAGAAATTTCAGCAATAAATTCCCTTTTCAATTTAAAGGGAAGCACATTAGAGAAAAATGCTTCAGCACACTGAAGAAGCAGCTTCTAGGAGATTTCTCAAATCTCATTTGAAGCCCATCAAGAAGGAGAGGAAATACAGCCATTTGAATGCATAGAGGTACCTTCCAGGCAATAGCCTTAATCCAATTATGAGAACTTTGGACATAAATTAAAATATGCAGCAGCAATGGAGCCAACTTCAAAAGAAATATTCACATGCAGTATAGGGGGTGAGGAGATTAAATGAATTGGAATGGAGACAATTCAAAATCACCTATAAATTGTCCCAATTGCAGATATAATCTGCATCTAGTGTCAGGCACTGTTAGGGAAATGTCAGAAAAGAGCTGATTTGAAACCTGTACTGCAGGCTCATATACATTTCTTCCGGACAAGTAACTATTTCCAATCACCATGCAGAGCTTGAAAACCTTAATTTGGATTTGGATCCCAGAATCTACAATCAGAAATGTCACGAACCATGCTGGATAAAAGATTTGGGAAGTTGTAGCACAAAAAGTATCCACATCAGACCCTGGGTTGTTGTTAGGTGTGTCACTGATAAAAGAAATCTCAGTCCATTATTAACTTGCATTTCAATTTACCAAATGAAGCTTAAAAAAACTTTGAAGATGACGTACTTTATTTTTAGATATGTACATGCAATTGCACTAATTTCCCATACAAGCAAAGTCATGCTCAAAATTCTGCAGCAAAGACTCCTACTTTATTGATTTAACCAGTTGATTGACCATACAGTGGACCCTTGGTATTGACTGGGCTTTGGTTCCAGGACACCCCATGGATACCAAAATCCATGGATGTTCAAGTCCCATTAAATACAATGGCATAGTAGAATGGTGTTCCTTATATAAAATGACAAAATCAAGGTTTGCTTTATAAAATTTGTAAGTTTTTAAAAATATTTTCAAGCTGTGGATGCTTGAATCCATGGATAAAGAATCCATGGATACGGAGCACTGACTATATATTGTAATCCCAGTATGCATCCACATGGATATATGTAGGGGATTAGTTATCTGAAGAGCTTGGAGAAGTTTGTTCGGACCAAAGCTTCCGAAACAGCTTCTCGAGGCCATGCTGGCTGGAGAATGTTAGCATTTATAATCCAAAAAATAACTTTTACAAATTATGATTATTCTGAGGTTGGATTATTATGGCATGCTCTATATGAGAATGTCTCTAAAATCTGTATAAGCTCAGAAACTTCAGCAGGTTCAAAATAGGAGGGCAAACGGGTTATATAACATCAGAGTACTTCAAAACAGAGCATACCATGTTAAGCCATTGCACTGGCCATGTTTTCTTCCGTTAAAAGTCACACAAAGTTAATAGAGAAAAGGAGAAGGCTGGGATTGTACATTGAACTTTGCTTTGGAGCAAAAAGTAACACAAAATGCTAAACACTAAATGCTTTGCCTCTCCAGGAAGTTCAGTTTGGATATCTGTGCCCAAGATAAACTACTTTTGCTTTTTCTTTTTTCTTTTTTGCAGGAAAATAAGTGAACATTTGAACTTCACGGTGAGTTGTCTTTCCACACAAAAATCCAATTTGGAAAGCTGATGGCTTGCAAGCAGAAGGAAATATCAAATAAACATAATGGCCTGTCGTAATCAGCAGCGACCCCTACAGCTCTCTGGTTTTGTTTTTCAAAACTATTTTTTTTCCCATTTTGATAGTTTTGGAGAGTTTTTAAACATTTCATTCTATACAGAATAGTACAATAACATTCACAATGCACAAAAGAGTGATACCTTCATTGGACCAATCAAAATGCATAAAATATATGCTGCAAGCTTTTGAAGCTCCACTGACTACTTCATCAGGCAAAGATGTTAAAAATCATACAGGAGGGGGAAATGAGGATGTTAGTCACAGGCCTGCATGTTGTGAAGGTAATACAGATAACTCTTCCTTTTTCTCTACTGCCTTCTGCTTCACCAAGCATAATTGTCTTTTTTTTAGTGAGTCCTGTCTTTTCATTATGTATCCAACAGTACAACAGTCTCAGTTTAGTCATCTTGGCTTCTAGGGATAGTTCAGACTTGGTTTGCTCTAAGACCCACTTGTTTTTGTCTTTTTTAGCAGTCTATGGTAGCTGTAGAAGTTTTCTCTAGCATTGCAAATGAGTTGATTTTCTTCCTTTCTTCATTGTCCAGACTTCACAGGCATACATAGTAATGGGGAATACTAGAGCATGAACCATCCTGACTTTGGTATTCAGTGATATATTTTTACATTTCAGGATCTTGTCTAGTTCCTTCACAACTGCCCTTCTCTGATTTCTTGACTGCAGTTTCCACTCTGATTAACCAAGGTATGGAAAATCTTGAACTACGTCAATGTCATCATCTTCTACTTTAAAATTATGTTTATTGTCTGCGGTCATTATTTTTGTTTTCTTCATTGATAAATCCTTCAATGAACTGCCTTAAACAGTCCACCTTCCCTATAGGGAGATTATGTCAGTATATTCTCAAGAAAGGAGCCCAGGGCAAGCCTCAGCAATGTGCTCTGCTGGGGTGCAAGGAATCAAACCATTCGTCCATGTGGCATCCATTATCACACAGCAATTGAGCCAATGGTAAAATAGCCACCTGTAGGATCAGAACCATTGTATACAAATACCAACCATAATAGCCTTTATGTATTTACAGATAACGCTCTCAAAAAGATGGAACACGATATAGAAATGATCACTATATGGCCATTCTAGCTCCTTCTGATATTTATATTTCTGCAGCTGCACTGCCAGCATCTCTCTAAAAAAGGAGGAATGTCACATCCCCTTTAATTGATTTCTTAGAAGAGAGCATTGACCTGGAGATGTGGCAGCAGCCAACCTCCATATTTGGATAATGTGACTGGATGTTTTGCTAGATAGCCTCATTGAGAGTGAATACAACAAGATCCAAGGAAGGCTATACCCTTTCAGTTCTCTCAGAGAGCACTGCAAGGCCTCTACTCACAGCCTTGAAAGGAAAACACTGGGGGGAACAGAGAGCACTAGCTAATTTAAACACCAGGCATTTGAAGACCTCTGGATAATACAGAAACAGAAGATTATTTGCTTCTACATTTTGCCCATGTGGAACAGATATTTATCTATTGTCAGATTTATAACCCTTCGTTGGAATCTATTCAAACTCTGAAGATGGCTTCCAGACTACCATAACAAAACGTTAAAGCAGCATTAAGAAACACACACAAACATTCACACACACAGGCCTAAAAACAGTGAAACAACAGTGAAAGATTAAAAACACCCCCCCCCCCAAACAACTTAGCAAAAGAAAATTATCCCTTCAGCTTGATAGCTCTATTAAACGTATCTCAACCAGGTTTTTAAAAGTTCAGACAAGGTTTCCTTAGGACAAAGTTCAGTTATGAAGGCACCACCACTGATAAATCCCTGATCATTTTGTATCTTCAGTTTGGCCTCAGCTGACAAGGAGAATGGAAGCAGGGCATTAGAGCGAAACAGAGGAGTTTAACAATAGTATCTGAAAAATTGTTTTTAGCAAAAGTAAATGGTATTTTGTGTCCCTCTTCTGTGTTTGAGCGTGTTCTAAAATATGTATTCTTCTGGCTGCAGTCCATGAAAGTTAATGCATCTAAGTTTAAGCCTTTAAAGTGCTGGAGAACATGTATGTACACCTCTGTATTACAATCATATCCTGGAAAACTTAGTAACTGTTCTCCAATTTCTGATTATAATAATTTAATGTTGCTAACCTTCTACAGCCAAAGAGTATGCACTTTGGCAGATGACTATGTGGCATTTGGCTATTTGTCTTCCTTCCTGATGCAAGGCCTGAGTTAGGGAACCTGGCAGTAGGGTACAGCTATCTTAGTCTTTGTGACTTCTGGAAAGTTTACAAATGGAAAGACTGATTAGCTTGAACTCTGATTGTTCCACAGTTCCCCTCCAACAGGAGCAGGAAGGGATACTGCAGTTAACCAGCCCAGAAGGACTCTAGTCATCCAAGCAGAAAACCAGGAATCATAGGATTTCCTCTCAAGTGTACACTCAGTAATGTGCTGGGATTTAATTTCATGCAACATGGAAAATGGCTTGAAATACATCAACTGATGCCTACTGCAGATAGTGTACGTTTGTTTAAAAAAAAAACAGAATGCAAAAGGAAACAAGGATATATTAAACAGAGATGTCTTATTGAGGAAGGCACTTGGGAAGTTTCAAAACACGTACTTTACATTCGTGTTGGTGCATATGATGTACTCAATCTCATCTGAATAAGGATTCTGAAAAGTGAAGCTGCTCGTCCTGATTAACATCCATTCCCGGTTCTTGATACGGAAACGATACATCACAGACAGCACCTGGCCTTTCAGTTTCACAACCTGTAGAAGCCATTGGAAAAGTCAAGGTGAGAAAACTGCGCGTTCTGATGATGAATTCGGTATATCTCAGCGGTGGATGTTCCACTTATAGGGTATTATCCAAAAGTGGTTACAGGGGGATCTAAAATACAAGCAAGACAACAAACAGTTCTACAGGACCAAAAAAAGGGGGCTAGAGCATTTACTATACAGCAGTCCCTCACTTATTCTACAGACTAGAACAAGAACTGGAAAAAAATGGATATAATTGAAATGCAGAACTCATATTATTGTATATTATATTATTGTATAAGCACAAATATAAGAATGAATACCTGCACAGTACTATATTATAAGCACACAACAACACTATGAACAACTTCTACAGCCTGAGCCAGACTAGCTGGTAATGTGATATGATGGGCATCATCAAAAAAGCATCCACCCCTGCTTTGTTTTAAAAAAGCATTCCAAGTGCATGTTACAGTTTAGGAACTGTAAGAAGGCAAGAATGCAGAAGGTAGGTTGCATTCCTACCTTCTGAGTCTGTGAGAGTGTGACCTGCTCAAAGTCACCTAGTGGGTTTCCATGCCTGAGCGATGATCCCAACCCTGGACCCAAGAGTCATAGTCCAACACTCAAACCACTACGCTACAAAATGAACTATAAAATAGTTATGCAACAAAAAGAACTCAGTGGCCCTCCCTAAGTTATAATAGCAACAATTTAGTTATACCTTGGTTATTGGGAAATGGAATTAATGATTAGTAGCTTTTTTTTGTCTCCCTGCCACCATAATGAGTTGCTTCCAGGCTCTGCAACTAGTGAATTGGAATCTGAAGTGCCACCAGGAGAAGCAAAAGATTTTACAGTTCTAAGAAATCCAGAGTCATGATGAAAAAAGAACCAAGAGGGAATGTTTTATTTGAGATAAAGCCCTGACTTCAGTCAGATGAGACACATCCTTTCAACAACAACTTTCTATTGCCACACCCCAAAAAGGGATCATAAATGAAACAGAACTTGTGTGTAAATGACCAGCTGAAGAGTTTCCTAATGGATATTAGACAGCCAGCCATTCCAACCTTGATATAAAAATCTGTTTGTTGTTCTTGGCCTCCAAGTGTTTTGTCCAAACCTAATTTTTCCCACCCCAATGAACGACTTTATCTCCTCCAGGAAGTGAAAACTTTGTAACAGATGCTGGCAATTGGCCAAACACTGCAAAACCCTTCCCTGGAAGGGTTTGCCTTACAAGGTTAGCAATTCAAAAATGGTCTATCACACACCCATCACTCTCGGAATAATGCATCAATTAGCAGGTTTTTTGATGACAGAATCTCAATTTTATCTTACACGGCTGCTGGAATAATAAATCACAGATATTACAGCCATGACAACAGCCAGGGGAAAAAGCAGTGCTTATGATGAAGAATAGGGAGCCACTGGATCCCTGCCACTTATTTTGGGAAGCAAAAAAGTCAGATTTATTACAGACAAGTATCTCCAGTACAACAAAAGAGTTCAGGAATCTGCAGGATGGGGGATTTTAAAAAGAGTGCAGTGTATAGATTTGCTTTTACTATGTATTTTATTGTATTAATTGTATTTCTGTAACCTGTCTCGATCTGTAGGGAGAGGCAGGATCATCATCATCATCATCATCATCATCATCTCACTGCCCAACACTAGACTGGGGCCCCACTGGCACTGCATAGTTATAGCACTATATTCCACTTTATCTACCATGACAGCATTTCATGGGATCCTAGGATTGGAAGTCTAGGGGAAGGGCTACATAGAATTCTCATCCAGAGGACTCTAGTGCACAACACAACTACAAACTTCAGGATTCCCCAGGATGTTGCTATGATAGTTAAAGTGGAAGACAACACTCTCTGCATGGTTGACACTGACATTCTCACACACCTAGGGCATATATAAGTCTGTCCTTGGCTTACCACTCTACTAGATGCATCTGAGAAAGTAGACTTAAGTCTACAAAAGCTCATGCTGTCAGCTTCTTTCTTTAGATAGTCTCAAAGGTGCTACAAGATCTCTCTCTATACTCTCTGCATGATGTATATAGGCCTCCCAGAAGCAACACAACAGTATGGGCAATACCCAGTACTGAGTAAAAGGGCAAACTGGTCAACAATCTGAAAAAGCCAATAATGATGAGCAATAGGAACAGTAGACGTTTCAATAATCAGACTGAGGACAATAATAGACTTGTTGTCGTCATCATGCACCTTCAAGTCATTTTCAACATATGGCAACCTTAAGATGAAGAAATCTATCATGGAGTTTCCTTGCCAATATTTTTTCAGAATGCCCTTCTCAAAGGCTGAGAGAGTGTGACCTGCCCAAGGCCACCCAGTAAGTTTCAGTGGCTGAGTGGGGATTTGAACCCTGGTCTCCCAAAATTCTAGTCCAACATTCAAACCACTATACCATGCTGACTGTCAAGATATAGGCTTGCACCCTGTGAAAAAGCCAACTGGTCAGCAACATGAACAAGGATGATGATAAGATCCAAAACACAATGCATAAGAAATCCAATTTGAGACTGCTTTAATTGCCTGGCTCAGTGCTAGGGAATCCAAGGAATTGTGGCACCAGAGCTCTCTGACAGAGAAGGCTAAATGTCTCACAAAGCTACAGTTCCCAAGATTCCCTAGCACTGAGCCAGGGCAGTTAAAGTGGTGTCAAACTGGATTATTTCAGCAGTGTGTTTTTGATCTAAGACTAAAGTACTTAGCTTGGATTTAAGTATGAAATAACTGTTTGGAAAATCCCACCTTCACGAAATTTATCATATCTCCTTTTTCCCAATACATATCCTTAATATGCAAGCAAAATATTTAAGGGAACAAACTCAGAAGATTTTTCAGATTTCATATATAACCTTAGCAAATTAGCTATCAGAATTTCTACTAGTAAATTAATCAGGTTTTAATTCCAGTCATGAGCAATATGACTCACTGCTAAATCTGGCAAGAAGGGCGCCTGGAAGGTGTTCTTGGTCACATGCAAAACTACTTGGCCAAACTGGAATTAATTTGTCCTGCAATGACAAGAATTCTGATGGTACTCTGGAAACCCAAAGCTAGAATTGGAATTGCTTCCATATGTTGGTCTGTTTCTGCTGTATGCTCTATGTTATATTTCAGTTATTTGCATCCAGAGCCAAAGCATGCAGGAATAATACATTTATTCTTGGTGATTTTAAGTAAACAATTTGGAAAATATTATTTTTAGTATGGGTGGTATTTTCCAAAGCAATTAACTGATAACATAAATATATATAGCCTGGCAGAAACGGGCAGGAAAAAACACCTTGAATTCATTGATGACAGTTAAGCCAACATTGTGTGTATCTGAAAATCTTGCTTTTGTTTTAACAGTCTGAAGAATAGTAAGTGTCAATATGGAACAAGATCTTCTCCATGGCAGCAAGAAAGTGATGCAACTATCTATAGCAGAAGTGGGAAGTGCACAGTGCTGTGGTAAAAAGTGCCACAGCACTTTTTACCACTGGCCATTCTGTAAGCTGTGCTGGGAGTTGCAATACTTCAACACAAAGAGGGACACAAAATTCCCACTCCTGTTCTAGAGGGACATCTACCTCCCTGTTGCCTCAAACCGCTTTAGCATATTCTGATTGATATCTCTGGCAAACCTTGATTTTTGTTTATTTTACTGTTGCACTCTAAGATTTTTATTTCAACTCTGTACAGCCTTACACTGTTGTTTTGTCTAATGACGGGGAATTTATAAAAGTGTATTTTACATAGAATGATGGGAATGAATGTGCAAGGTCTAGTGCTGTTGTATTTCTTGTGCTGTTCTTGCTGTTAAAGTAAAGAAGTGTGAAGCAACATTAGGATGTTATCTTCCAATGAATATTATTAATGTTAATGTTTGGTATATAATAGCTGACTGCTACATAACAACAAAAATAATCATTAAAATATAAAAGTCTTGGAGGTTGTATCCATATATTTATCAACATGTTATATGAGCGGGTGCTGAAAAGTTCTCGGCCTTACCAAGAAGGGAATGACCTGCAGTCATGAAACTTACATGCTATTCCATACACTCACTCCAAAGTTCGATACACTTGGCACATCCTTTCTCAAGTTTCTTTAACCCTCCCAAATAAAACTAAATAAATAAATTCTGATGTCTGGTCACTGCTCTGAATATCACATCAAATTATTTGAACATTTCCTTCTTTTTAAATTCTGTTTTAAGTGTGGAAACAAGAATTAGTCAAATGGAGCAAGATCTGGTGATTAGGTAGATGGTCTATGCATTCAAACCTCAAATTCTTCAGAACATCTACCACCTTGCAGCTCTGAGAGCAGGTGCATTGTCTTGCAAAACATCTTTCTGTTGCTTCCCTCACAATTTTTCCTTCAATGCTTCCTTTAGTCGGCACAGCAAGTTAGAGTAATATTCTGCATTAACTGTTTCGCCCTTCCAAAGATAGTCATCAAAATATCCTTATCCCCAAAACTGTGGCCATGACGTTTCTTGCTGACATCTGAGTCTTGAATTTCTGCAACAATGAAGAACCCAAGTGCCACCACTTAAAGGACCATTTTTTTGGTCTCCCAATCATAGTGATGGAACCATGTTTTATCAACAATAGTGACTTCCCCCCCCCCCCCCCCCAAAAAAAAATCACCAGATTACTCAAAAGGCTGCAAAATCACATTGGAAGTATCCACTCAATTTCGTTTCTGGCCAACATTCAATCATTTCAGCACCCACTTGGCTGACAGCTTCTCAAAGCCAACTGCTCATGAATTATATTCCTGGGATATCTCTAGTGTCTCAGCAATTATTTTAGTTGATATTCATCGATCTGTCCAAATCAAATAGTGAACATGTTCAAGAATTTCAGGAGTTGACTCTGTTGATGGCTTCCCAGACCCTACTACATTTTCATTCTCAAAATCTCTGTGCTGAAAGTTGACAAACTATTTCTTCAACGTTGCTTATGGTGGGCACTTGTTACTCAATGTTTGCATCATACTCATGGATTTTCTTTGGAGTTTTCTTCTGCAGGAACATGAACTTCATGACAGCCTGGAGTTCAGCAATTGAAAATTCCATACTTTTTGTTGGCATGGTTCTATCAATGAACTGAAAAAATTCAGAAATTAGAGCAACGATCCTGCAAATTGGCAGTTTACAATACAAAAGAACAAACTACAGTGACAAAATTATGCTCAGATTTTGAGAAGTGGGTTAGGCTAAAAACTTTTCAGCATCCCCTCATAGTTCAACTGCATAATTCAACAGCCATTACATTAAAATACATAAGAAGGGGCTGAAGGCAGAAGGGTGAATGCAATAAACCTGAATAAATAAGCAGAGCATTACCTGTTGGAAGCTCTCCCTCAAATGGCTTTGATCTTCTGGATGGCAGAATTCTAAAATGTCTTTCCCCAAAAGATCCTAATAAGTCATCCACAAAAAGAGAAGAAAGGTGGTGAAGAAGTACACAAAACACAACAAAACAAACCTAAAATAAAACACTTGCCAAATGCTGCAAGGCATCAGAGAACCAGTTTTGGTAAACTTCAATATGCGTACAACACTTTCGACAATATGGCGCTTTCTATAGAGATTGGAGACTATAATAATGGTTTATTTATATTTCCCGCCTCTCCTGAATGGATTGAGGTGGGATTTCAACCATCAGAATAAAATACATTTAAAATACATTTTAAGAATGCATCAATAAAATAGTACAGTTAATATAAAGCTAAGTCCATCGAGTGGTAATGCAACAATTTATCCAGTGATATAGTGATGATATTACAACAGGTCGGGTGGATAAGCTCGCCGGAAGAGATCTCTCTTAAGTGCCCTCTTAAAAGAGTCTAAGGAGGTAATAAGACAGATCTCTTCCAGGAGGTTATTCCATAGTTTTGGAGCAGACAATGTAAAAGCTCTTTGAGAAGTTGATATGAGCTTAGCTGGAACATGTTCTAATACAGTGCACATGCGCCATACACAGGCGCGCCATACGCGGCTTGAGCATACGCGCTCAAGCCGCACGGGGCGGAAGGGGTGGCGCATCCCATTCATTTGAATGGGCGCGTGAGCCCGTTGCGCCCTGCGCGCCGCCATGCACAAGCCCCATTGTTTCCAATGGGGCTCGAGCATAGGCAGAATTCGCCTCACACGGCGGGATCCAGAACGGATCCCCCGCGTAAGGCGAGGACCAACTGTACATTCTTTCCTGTTATTCTAAGAATGTGGGGCGGATTGTGTAGGGAGAGGCGTTCCCACAAGTAACCCGGGCCCAAGCCACGTAGGGCTTTAAAGGTAAAAACCAACACCTTGTACTACTTCATTATCAGCCATTAGCCATGTTGGTTGGGGCTGATGGGAGCTGTGGTCTTGGACATATGAAGGATAGCAGGTTGGGGAAGATTAGTGTACCATCTTACAATGTAGATACAGTTCCTGGGCCCACCAGAGGTTTATGTGTGGATAAAACACTGCACAGGGGCTGCATGGATCTAGTCCAATGATGCAGACCGAAACCAAATGTCCATTAACCATTGTAGACAATAACATTATGGTTCACAGCTGGAACAGCAGCTCTTTAGAGCAACCAGATTTATTTGATGTGAAAGAGTAGTAAAGGCTTACCTGGTAGTATAAAACAGTACAATCTATATTTCATATCTGAGCAACTCATTTGCCAGAGCAAAAGTAAAGGCAGCCTTGCTCCATGCTTCTGTCCCTTTGATTCTCAACTGCCCAAACTGGTCCCTACCAATGCTTTTTCAACAGGTCCTCTCTCTTATTTTCCTTAACAAACCTAATTATCACAGTTTCCAAATTGCTCTTGAAACTGGTATGGCCATTTTAAAAAATGACATATACAACACACACTCAGGCCAGGGTTTGTGTTTCTGTAGCTACTTCCAACCTCAAAAATACGATAGAGAATAACATCACAGAAGCAAATAAGCTGCACCGAAATCTGTTTCTCAGTAACCTGAATTAGGATCAGGACCTTAAACCTGGAAGCTAATATAGGCTTTCATCTTGTTAGTGCAGAGTTGCCAGAATGAAAGCCTGACAGGGCACCTGTACCTTTAGCAATTGCAAAGAAGAAGGAAGTTTGGCAGGTGATTGCTGATGATCCACATCTGCTGAAATGCCCTTTTTTACACAGCAACTAAAGGTACAGGAGCTTTCTCCAATTTTTACTCTGGCAACCCTATGATAGTGACTTACATGCCTGCAAATGTAAGTGGTTCACACATTCGTGAGCTGCCTTTTGGATGGAAAGCAGAAACCTATTACCTTACCCTTGGGCTCTGTCCAAAAAACTCCCAGCACAGCAGCTGTCAAACTGTGGAAAGGCCTCCTGCTGCTGTTGCTTACAGGCGGGGATGGTTATTCCAACCATGAAGATGTGGCTGCTCTGGGCTCCCAAGGGAAGGAAAAGGCAAGTGAGGTCAATCTGAGAGCACACTTTAATTTCTCCCTTCCCAGCCTGACTTAAGGCCCGAACAGACAGGCCAAAATAAAGCTGCTTTGGGTCACTTTGGAGGTATGCTGTTTAAATGATGTGTGTGTCCACAGAGGCCAGAAATCGCACCAAAGCCACGCTCCAGTTCTAAGGACTGGAGCACAGCTTTGACGCAGCTTCTGGCCTCTTCAGATGTGTGTGTCTTTTAAACAGCATACCTCCAAAGTGACCCGAAGCACCTTTATTTTGGCCTGCCTATTTGGGCCCTTAGCTAAGCCCAACTTCTCCATGGTCTGAATTGCCTCTGCCCTCCCTCCCATCTTTCCCCATTGGTAAAGGCCAGCAGAAGAGGTCTATCTTTGGGCATGACATCTGCAGGGCTGTGAGAGGATATAAAATTGTTATGTATGATTTCAGCCATTGCTTTAAACCTCTGGAGGTGCCCAAGTGGCCATAAGTATACACATATACTTGGAATCAGATGCCGTTTATCTTCACAGAAATTATTTCTGAGTAGATATGTAGCATAATTTAGTGGTAGAATTGTGTCCCCACCTCTCATTTTCCACTATGTATCTCTGGAATAATATTTTCTTGTTTCTGACCATGATCCTTCCTTAAAGAAAGAGATGGGAGATGAACTCCCAAACATTCCACCTTCTGTAAAAAAGAACAAACCTGAGGTTGGTAGCCAATAACACTGATGCATCTTGGGTCAACAAAGGTGATGATTCCATCTGAGTTGTGCCTAGATAAGAATTCTGTGGGGACCGACATGCCATTCATGTCCATGCACACTGGAGAACTGGTCACCTGAAAAAAAGAATTAGGGATGCTCAGCAATAAGAAATGGGGTGGAAAATCAACACATCAACACTGTCTTTATAATAGCAAAATCTATTGGGAAGTCTTCCACTTTCTAAAGAAAGAGTGGGCAATTGTACTGCTCCAGTTGGTTTTGCCCTGCACTATCATTCACCCAAGCAGCATGTAGAAGGATCTGTTTTAAACAAATATAAAACTATATCAATATGAATCAGCTTGGAATGCTAGGTTTGAAAATTAATGCATTAATGTGAAACATTAGAGATTGGGAGACTAATCTATTGCCATAAATGGAATCACTTGGTTATTGTAGTAGTAGTAGTAGTAGTAGTAGTAGTAGTAATTATCCTGCTCTTTTCCCAAAACTGACCCTAGAGCAGATCAAAATATTTTTAAAAATACAATTAAAAGAACAGTACTGTACAATATAAAATACTAAAAGAACAGTATAATTAAAAACAGATAAAAGCGATACATAGAATTTAAAATAGGATTAAATTATTAAAATATTAAAATAGATTGCTCATTAAAAGAATAAATTACAGTTTAAAAAGATAAAAGAATGGGCAGGGGTGTTGTATTGTTTTAAGGTTTAAAACACCTTAAAACAATACAACACCCCTGCCCATTCTTTTCAAACTTTCTGTTTTAAAAGCCTGCCTGCATAAGAACATTTTAACCTGCCAGCGGAACAAGCCATAGGATTCACAGAGAATGGCTGGGAGGTTGTCATTTTTAACCCCTAGGGACTCATGTTGTTATTGGATCCATCAAAAGTGCTCTTTTTGCCATTTTAAAGTTATTTCTCCCAAGGTAGCTACTTTTTTTCCATATGGCCTCAAACCTCAAAATACAAATTATCTTGGGATGGTGGGAGTCCATCATATCTAGAAACTATAAATTTGGGAAAGGCATGGGATCTCAATTGAGTTTTGTCACAGATTTGCATTGCTTTTCTCTTCTTTCCACCTCCCCCATTCACTTAACTCATCAAAACCCTTGTTTGTTAAAGGAGTGATGTTTCAGATTGCCATCCAAGGATTTAAGCATCGGCAGATGACAAACCTCCATTGTCCCCAATGGTGGCATGTACGCATGGCTGAGCCATTAGAAACAGTCCAGTGGCATGCGTGTTCCCAGTGGTGGCAAGTAATATGTAGCCGCACTGCTACTAAGGACAACAGGACGTCATCTGAAGTCCCATTGTCCCTAATGGCAGTGTAGGGACAATGGGACTTGAGGTCCTGCAGATTTTGGAATCCATGGGGCAGAGGGTCTGGAATGGATCCCCACAAATATCAAGGTCCCACTATAAGAAACAATTTGTTCGTTTCAGGTATTTAGCAAGCCTGCTATTTTGTACAAATCTTTACTATTAATTAATTAATTAATTTGTGTAATTTTGCATTGTAATATTAATGAAATAAAGTTATTCTTGCACTCATTCATTTTATCTTACATGTGTTTTACACATCAGAAATGGAAGTAGCAATCCTATAACTAGTGAGTTAAATTTCACAGAGTTCAGTGAAACTTACTTCTGAGAAGAAATGAGGGAGGGCATGGATTTAGCTACTTGAAACTTTTAGCTCCAAGCTAATAGCTCCAACCTTACCAAACCTTTCCACCTATGTGAGCTACTGAAGCAGGGGTGTGGTGGGGGTGGGAAGCAGAATGAGAAAGGGGGAGAAGAAGAAGCCAAGAGAGGAGGAAATGGTGGTGATGGTGAAGTAAACATTTAACTTAATTACTCAAGCGTCCAGCTCTACATTAACAATAAATGTATTAAAAGAGTACAAATGGGTTCATTGCATTTACTATATACCAATAAGTATATAAGAACAAGAAAATATAATTTGTACAAATTAAAGGAAAACTGAAGAAGTCACTACTCCTTACTCTACAAGACTCCAATGACTTCTACACATGCTAATAAAGGGATGGGGAAAGCCTCCTGCTTTAAATGGCCTGACATAATGAAAAGGCTATAATTACCTAAGGGATTCCTGCTGAGCACAGAATTCACCCCCAGCCACATTTCATCCATCCATCCTCTCACTATTTTTTTCTCTTCTGTGTTCTCATGCTTTAAAAATGCTAAGACAGCAGGCATCTTAGAACAACAAAACAGCACAAAGCTAAGTGATGCATTTCCTTCAGTTTTAATCCTTCGGCTGATGACTTCTGTCTTATTCTTTCTGGGAGTGAGAGAGCCACCCATCTTCTAAAAGAATTCCAAAAACCTAAAATAATTGTTTTGTTAAAGTGAAGGATTAACTTCTGTGTTAATCAGTCAATCTGTGAAGCTACTGGTTTTTTTTGGGGGGGGGATGGTGGGGAATCTGCGCAATAATTATTTTCCTAAACTATAGCATGACACTAGTATCAATACACCCGACTGACATTTCGGAGGCGATAAAAGTGAGCTCTATGGGCCCAAGCCCCATTTCCATGGATCCCATAGCCTTCTGCCAGTCTTCAGCTCCCCAAATTTATAATTGTTTTGCATGGACTTCCGGTGATTTTGCTAAAAACCTTGCTAAAACACCCCCAAATGGCTGCAAATTGCAACACCTTCATATTCAGAAATATATTGGAAGGTACCCTGTGTCACCCTTGAACATTATTTTGGGTGATATATGTACACATTGGGATGGAACAAGTAGGTGCAGCTTGTAATGGCATATGTGGGGGAAAAACCCCTTGCCCCAGTTGTCCATTCCTGTGCTATATGAATGAGCCAGGATGAGCTCTTATGTTCGATTCCCCCTTTGCACTCTTTTAAACATGCAAGAAGAATACTGAATACAGTATATCTGACAATAAGTCAACCTCATGTATAAATTGAGAGCAGGGTTTGGGGCCAAAATTATGGATTTTGATATGATCAGTGGATAATTCAAGGGTCATGTAACCATGGATGGAAAAGACAAAGCAAAGGAAAACGATGCCAAAGAAAAGACAAAATTCTCTTTTACCTGCAGTCAGCATAAGCTAGCCAGGATAAAATCATGGTTTCAGACAAGGTACAATGTCGAGTTTTGACATTGCTGAGAATCGTATTTCATTTAAAACTGCAGATGGATAGATGAATTTATCTCTTTCTGTGGCATCTCCAAAAGAAGAGGGAAAGAAAAAAATTTGCAGATTGTAAATGAAACAGAAAACTTCGGGGCTTTGTATACTTTACAGAAAATGAACAATGATTTTTGAGCAAAGTACTTAAACGATGCTGTATATTCTAATACTTTAAGACAGAACTCTGAAAAGTTTTTTTTTTTGGGGGGGGATATGACTCCCAGAATCCCCAGCCAGCATGCCCAGGGTTAACTTTCTGAGCTCTGATTTAAGATCAATGCACCTAACTCTTGGCTGCAGTGAGATGGATCCTGGCAAATGGAGGGAATAATGACAACAGTGGAGACTTTATGAGAAAATCTGTGAATTCTTGTCCAGGCTGCAAGCAAGATCTCTTTTCTATGACCTCTCCTCCACACCCCACAGTGCCAGATCAGTTTCTCAGGCACAAACAGCACGTATGATGTTTCTTTCTTTTCGTTAACATTGTCCCCTGAACAGCAAGAGTGTCAGGATGCCAATCTGAGGAGTAAGAAGGTCACTGGCTTCCAGCTGGATGATTTACTTCCTAGAAGGAAAAATAGCCCATAATATATGCTCTCCCCATCCCCTGGCAACTTCTTTATGATTAAATCGACCCATCTCCCAGTGTATGCTATGACCTCTTCAGTCACTCACAGCATTCCTTATGTAAGACATGTTTGATTGCTCCATATGCAACAAGACCTATTTCTAGATAATAGTTTATTTTGGCAGCTGTTGTCATCTGCAAAAGAAACTTCTTGGTCCACATCTCCACTCTCCTTGGGACTTTTTAAGCTTTGAATTTAATCAGGATTATGACTGCAATGCAAAGATGAACAAGGAAGTTGGCCTCCCCAAAATCATGGGGACTAAAACCTGAACCACACACTGTAGGTTTTAACATGTACATGTATTGTAAACATACACTTAAAACATTGAAAAGGGAACAGAGTCCCACACCACATTTAAGGATAGGAGATTAGCTGAGGGGGCAGCAGGACATGTTCAATGGAACACAGACAACATCTGAATCTGATAAAACCACAGCCATGATGGTGTAGTGGTTTTGAGTGTTGAACTAGGATGCTGGGAGACCAAGGTCTCACAGGTTTCATCCCTGTTCAGCCATGAAAACCTACTGGGTGAACTTGGGTAGATAATTCTCTCATCCTCAGAGGAAAGCAATGAAAAACAAATCTTGCAGTGAAAAAACTGATAGGTTCACTTTAATCAGAAACAACTTGAAGGCACACATCAACAAGAATATCCAGTAAATGTGTAGAAAGCTGCCCCCCCCAACCCCAAGAGCCACAACTGGCTGAAATTCCAAATTCCCCACAAACATTGGTAAACTTATGTTTGCTTTAATCAGAAACAACTTGAAGGCATATATCAACAACAACATCCAGTAAATGTGTAGAAAGCTGCCTCACACGACCCAAAGAGCCACTACTGGCCAAAATCCCCAATTTTCCACAATCATTGGTAAACTTATGTTGCTGCTATGCAATGTGTATCCCTCTCCCAAAAAATTTACCAACAAGATATTAGCCAGTTTGTACTGGGCATTGTTTGCTTTCTATAACAATCTTTATTTGTTTAGTGTATGTATAACCCCTTCTTCAGCCAGAAAACCTCCCAGCGTAGATTAGAAATTGCCTCAAGAATGCAATCTAAATTAAACATGACACAAAAGGAAAAGTGGATGGCAGTGGAGGAGAAGATTTAAGTCCAGCAGATACTGCTAGTTCTTCTCTCCCTCTGAAGCCAAAGCAGTGGCAGTTGGAGGTGAAAGAAGGACCTTTCATCAACTGCTGGGCCTTGGCATGATGGAGCAGCTGGGCCCATCTCTTCTTTCACTTGGGATGAAGGGATGGCATTTCATTAGCTTCTGATGCCTAATCATAATTGGGAATTTAAATGAAATTCAACAATTCACAGCATTAATTTACTGAAGCTTCAAAAATACAGTATTATCTTTACCTGGAGTCTTCCTATCGCCACCAGACAATATTTGCTGCCCTGTCCCACCTCAGCATCTTCTTCCGGTATAGTCATTCCTAAAAACACAAAAATGAAAAAGGAAGAGCTTTATATAAAAAATGTCATAGTTCCCTTGTATTCCTTTTAAGGAGCAATTTACACATTTATCTATGGGTTCCCACTGCTATTTTCTCTCACAACCACACTACTCTCATGTCCCCAGTAAATGGGATGAGGTGGCTTAATGGTTAAGACACCAATACTGATGATCGGAAGATCAGAGGGTTGGCAGTTTAGGCCTGAGTCCCAGCTTCTGCTAACCAAGCATTTCAAAAGCATGCATATGCAAGTGGGTTAACAAGTACCACTTCAGTGGGAAGGTAACAGTGTCCAGTGTAGTCATGCTGGCCACACGAACATCACAGTAGTCCTTGGACAATGTTGGCTCTTCAGCATGATAACGGAGATGAGCACTGCTCCCTACAGTCAGTTGTGATTAGACATTCATGTCAAGGGACTACCTTTACCTTTTACCCCCAGTAAACTTATACCTGAGAGGATATTTGAACTTAGATTCAGTGATGCTATCTGTTCAGGATTAGGAGGCAGGAGTCTAGGCAAGAGCAGTGTGGAAGACACAGGCAATTGGGCTGGCTTATTACATTTACAGATGAATGGAGTAATATATATTATTGCATAAAGAAGAGGACCACCTCTATGTCCACGGCCTAATTATTCAACTACACAAATATTTAATTTTCTTCATTCCAAGTTCACATCTGGACAGCCACTAGGAGTATGTCACATGTTTTTGTCCTGCAGCCCATTGCCAGGATCTCACAGACGTTCAGCCAGCATAACCAATGGTTAAGAGAGTTGCAGTATTTTATTTATTTGATTTGTATCCCACTTTTCTCCCAAATGGGACTCAAAGCAGAGAGCATCTCAAAACACCTAGTGGGTCAATAGTTCCTCAGCCTTGCTCTAAACATCAGGGTTTTGTCCCTGGTATCTCCAGGAAGGTGGACCCAAGACCTGAGAGAATTGCCATCAGTCAGACTAGACAATGCTGGGCTAAACAGAAAGCACTCTGGCAATTACAGGGTAGGAACTCCTGTTCTTACAAGCATAGGAAGTTGTGGTTGCAATACACTCACACAATATTTGAAAGACTACCTCCTCCAATATGAGACCATTCAAATGGATTATGAATGAGCTATAACCAATTCAAGAGAATAACACAACCCTTGAACAACTACACAGTAGCAACAGGATGCATAACATGGATACAGTACATACAATGACAAAACCCTGCCACAAACCCAGATGCCAACTTTGTCCCCATATCTTCTCTGGGAGAAATATTACTGGGGTCAATAATATCACCCACAATATCAGAGGTGCATTTAATTGCTTTTCCTCCAATGTGATATATCCAATCTTATGCCAGAAATGCCTCTCTACGCCCTACATTGGACAAAAAGGACAGCCTCTATACAAGAGGATTTATGGACACAAATCTGACATTAGAAATGGCAATACTCCAAAACCAGTTGCAGAACATTTCAACTTTCCTGAACAGAACCGCAGTCCTTGAACAAGTAAATTACAAAGGAAGACTAGGAAGAAAAAAACCCTCAACTGAAATATATTCACAAATTCCAATCCATTAGCAGATCTATGAACAAAGATAATGGCTTCATGGCAAGCTATTATATTAATGCAGGAATCCTCGCTACTGCATATATAACAAAAGGAATCTTCTGAAAGAGGGTTTTGAACCCTAGGAAGCTGACTTTCGGTAGTAGGGTTTTGTTTTTTTGCCCCCAAATGCCCCTAAGAAGTATCGGGGAAACTTTGGAGCACATTCTCCCCTTCACCCTGGTCCATTTTAGGCTCAGAAATGGCTGTTTTCTAACAGGAAAAGACTGAAAGTTAGCTTACCTGTCAATCTGGCAAAACTGCCAAAAATATAATGAAATTGTTCCCCATGCCCAATAGGGTGTTAGGGTGCATTTAACTTTTAAAAAGGCTTTTCCAGCCCCTTAATCCGTGACAGGTGCCCACCTCTTTCAGTGGGTATGGGGAGAGAGTAATTTTGCCATGTTCTCTTAGGAAATTGTTCACAGTGGCCTTGCTTCATTGCTTTCAACTGTAACATAAGTACTCTACATTTTCTCTTTAGAAAAAACACACAAACAAATCAGCAACATATTTTGTCATACTGGAAGGAAATAGCAGAGTGAAAAAACATGTGGGTGTTTCATTATGCTTTATATTTTTCAACGTTTTAGTGGGATTTAATGTCATAAACATGAAAAGATTACAGACATGTCAGAATACTATTTTTGGTGCCTTGGGGTTGCACAAACATCAGTTGTTTGGTACATCTGTCTATTGCTCTTCTAAGTGTTTTAAGTAATCAGATTTCCCAAACTGAATTTTGGAGCCATAAACTTCCTATAAACGCCTGAATGATTTTAAGCTTTTTAAAACTCTGTTTCCCCAGAGTATCTGGGATTGATGTCACACTACAGTGATGCATCACTGAAAAACACATTTTGGCAGATTAGTCAGTTTAAAAAGAAAGTAAACTAGTGCTCCCCCCCCCAACTGCTATTTAATTTAAAAGATGTTAACTTCTTCTATGTAGATAGGGATCTCTCTCTCTGTAGTCAGAAAACAGATCCCATGCATACTCAGGAGTTATCAACATTGAAGTCAATTAGATATTAATAAGACAGACAAGCAATTCTAGGAAAGTTCCAGCAAGGACCTGGAACTCTATTCCCAGTTTGCAGATTTGGGCCAAAATTTCCTGGGAACGTTTTGGGGTTGTATGAAGACCCAAAATGACTTTTGCCCCACTCTTGTGATAAAATATTGCATAGGGCAAAACTGCTAGTGACTACAGTTTTCAACAATTAATCATTATTTATAAAGCACCTAAGGTTTGCCAAAAGCACAGTCCCTACCTAGACTTCTAATCTAAAGGCAAGTCTACACTAGGGACAAAAGTCCACATGGACTCCTTGACCTGGTAGTTGGTTAGTTATCTACACATGTCAGGAGAGATGTTTCCCTTGTTGGTGCTGCTGCGGCTCATGCACAGTTGCTTGCTCAGACTTCAGAAACAAGGCAGCCGATCACAGCAGCTCCAAGGAGGGAAAATTCTTTCTGTAACCGGGATCTGATCTGGACTCTGGGGTAAATGGCAGTGGTTGCCAGGCAGTGAGCTGTCCTGCCTCCCCATCTCCACCTTGAATCCAGGGCAGATCCATTGCTCACACTACAGCGACATTGGAGTATCCTGCTAGTTCTGAGCCAGAGAAGACAGGCACAAAAGAGCGGCCTGAGTCCACTCTGGCTGGAAGCGGGTCAGGACCCCTCTGTCCACATATGCATTGGATTATCCTGGCTCCTTTCTGATCTAGTCCAAAGGACCAAAGCACAGCTTCCAGTCCAAAGGACAAGAGCACAGCTCTTAGCCCAAAGGACCAGAGCATAACTTCCGGCATGCATGATCGGCACGCCTCTAAAGCCACTTCAATTGGCCCATCTGTTTCACCAATCTTGAAAACTGAGGTTTTAAAACTCAGATTAAGGTGGTATAACCTGAGTTTGGTGCAGATAGGGCCACACATTGTATGGCCTTATCACACCAGATCCGGGGATAAGTCTGCACATCCTGTGGCTTTACAGCACCAGCTTCGTGGGGGCAGGCAGGTGGGTTTTCTCCCTTGTATAGACAAGCCCTAATTTTGGGGATAGGCAGACTTCAAGGTTATAAGATATACTGCACTTTTGAAAACTGAGAACCACTAACCAGAATGGGCTGTAAAAGACAAAGATGATGATCTGTACCCTGCTTTCTCCCCAAAATTGGGATTCAAAGTGGCTAAAAGATCTAGAATTAACCGAATTCAGAGTCCAGGGTGATGACGATTGTTTAAAAATGAATAAAGCTCAGAGTCTTCCCACGCAAAGCTACTTTGTCTAGCCCAGGCTTTCTTCATTTCAGCACTACAATTCAGGGCAAATTACTTTTCTGGGGGAGGCGGGGTTGTTATTATTAATATTTTTTTAAAATCTACAGCAATCATGGTTTTGAAAAGAAAGGACAACATAGCAAGAAAAAGTACTCATGACCAGGCTTGCATTTTTCATAGTCACATAAATGTTTCATGACAAAACGCAAAATCCACTGAGAGAGAGGCTTCTGGCAGCAGAAGCAGTATGTAGTGGTAAGTGGTGGTCCATTGGCCAGTATTGATCCATAAGCCACTGGCTGCTGGCCCACAGTGATTTTGTGGCATAGGATGAAACAGTTGTAACCAAAGGGCAGAAATATAGTTGGGGGGAAAGGGAGTGGGGATAACATGGCCTGTATGTCTTTTGAGTGACTTTGGGATACAGGCAATTAGGATCAGGCCCATATTGGGAGGTACTGGATGTTGTTCCAGATGGTGGGGAATCACACAGTGGTTCATCCCCAGAAGATTCCATGGCTCTTATTCCAAGTTGATCTCTGGTAGGCAGACCAATGGCGCTGTTGGGCAAAACCAAAACATCAGATTGCTATCCCTTCCTGGAAGACACAGAGCTGGGAGAAATCGTGTAATTCTGCCAGAAAGCTAAAACAAACACAAAGACACACACTGAGATAAAAGGAACCCCACCCTCCCAAGACACTGCACAGTAAGTAAGTCGGAAGCACAGACCATTTTTATTGCAGACAGGCATTTTTATAGCCAGGAAAAAGCTGACAGTAACTATTTTACCCATGCATGGCCTAAACTACACAATCACAATAAGGCTTTCAGCTTGGTTAAGCTTGCTACATTTTCAACACTTTTATTTTTGTCTACTGTCTTTTCAGTTAGCTTAGGAGCAGTATAACAATCGAATTTGAATGCAACATCAAGAAGTTCTTGGTTCTCATAGGCACCTGGCTACAATTTCCCTTCAGCCTGATTAGGGAATTTTCTCCTTTCACAGTTTAATGATTTCAGCAGTTAGCACATTCCAGGAGCTTGTGAATTAGCAGCATAGTTTCCTAAATGCAAATGTGGCTTGGCTTGGCTTTGGCTATGCTGCTGAATACAGATTTAAGGCTTAACACAGTCGATGCCATCAGGTGACTGGTTGATTATCCAACCACTAGATCCAGGCCTCATGCCTGGCCAAAGGTATACTGCTCTTGTGAATAAGGTTGTGGCCTTTTGATCTCCAAATAGATCATGATGTCTTGTCTTGGCTCCCTCCACTTTTACCAGCCACCAACCGCTCAACCTGCAAACAGGCAGCCTTGTTAAAAAGCCAGATCCATGTAAATCCAAAGCAATGTGAACCAGTATCCAGAATTAAATTTAGCTAAGAAATGAGATTCACGATAGGCTGAGTATTATGGCAAGAAAAAAGTGTAGGTCTGCTTTTCTTAAAAGAAACTGGTAACATTAAAACTATAACACTACACAATAGAAAATTTATTAGCTGTGTTATTCCATCAAATACATGAGTCATAAGAAACTGGCTCAGAATTAATCAACTCATGACTTAATAGACTTACTAATATGCCAAAATATGCTAAAATAGTCTCCTGTCACAGCTCAGGTGCTATTATTGGTAGGAATCCACTGTCTGTTTCTGGCCTGTATACAAAGGATTTTTTTCTTTATCTTGCCAACACTCACTAAGAATCGTTTTGTCTATTAACAAGTATTTTATGAGAATTATCACTTTTGTGATGTTACACATGCATGGATATATGGGCACAGTGGGAATAGTGAAACTGGTTGTAATTTTATGTGAACAAGAGTGAACCCAATGGGCTCCTGAATTTCACAGCCTCACATCATGATAGGAAAGTCTTTGCGGAGGGATGAGACTTATTATTAGCAATCTTTGTGCAAATTTGTGCTATCAGGGTTCAATTTCTTTGTCCAAAAGACTGCAGGCATCTTTTTTCTCTGGTGCTCCCCAGATGTGTAAGACAACAAGTTCCATCATCTTCATCATGCATGGTCATTGCTTATGTTGGCCAGGATGATGTCGAGTTGTTAACCAACTCATGTGAAAGGTACCAGCTTGGGAAGGCTGATCAAGACTGAGGGACAGAGCAGATAGGCCAAACCTATGCTTTTCTGGCCCCGGTGCTCAGCTAGTTTGGTTCCTGGGTCAGTGCAGGGACAGGTACCTGTTCAAACACCCATATACATGCTGACTCAGGGACCCGGGACTGGAGTGCCGCTCCATACCTGAATGGCCAACGATCTGTCAGACATGGAAACAGGGTGCCTGGCTGTACCCACATGGCCAGGCACCCTGTTTCCATGTCTAATGCAGTGACTGGGGGGGGGGAGGTCTTTTCAAATGGATTGCCAGCCATTAAGATAAGGAACACTGATAGAGGTGTAAAAAGCTCAGTTTGCAGTGGAGTTTCAAGGAAGCTCTGTGCAAAACCAGGTCTTTTTTTTATCCAAAGTAAAAAAAAAGCTATTTATCCTGGGATCAGGCTGGTTCCTCTACATTCATGTCGAAATAGGCAGGACTGGATGTGATCCTACCCCAATAATTAGCCCTGCATCATCTAAACTAGACAATGTGAGGCTGTATGGACAACCCCTGAGTGTTCCATTATGGGAATGGGTTAGGGGAATATTGGCCAGTAGAAAAACTAGCAGCTGAGCTGGCAAGTTGTTAAGCAACTGATGTTGCTAAGAGGGATCACCTCTTATAAGAGCTGTCTCTAGTACGACCTTAGTGACCCTTCCCATACGAAATTATGAGGATTTCCTGACCTACCCTTCAAGGTTGTTGTAAGGGTTGCAAAAATGTATACGACTAGTGTACAATGCAACCATATATATGTCTATTCAGAAGTTAAGCCCTTCTGAGTTCAAAGTACAAGAGGAAAACTTAGTTATTCCTGGGGGACAAATTTTTACCCCCAAGATGCACAGTGTGCAGGACTGAATCTGCCCCCCCCATCCTTTCCACCATGTTATTTTGATCTTTCAGGCGTGGGGGGGGGGGGTTAATACTGTGCTTGCCTACAAAAATCTCCATACAAAAAACACCATGCCTAGGGGTCTATGGTACCATGGGAAGTCATTCCTCTGTTGGTTTTTCCAGCGTAGGGAATATTTGGGATGGAGTGGGGTCATAGAACTCCCAAAATGGTCTTGGGGTCTGATGTGGTCCAGGGGCTGTACTTTTCTTTCTCCGGAGTCAAAAGAGTTTCTTCCAGATACATGTGTATAGGTTTGCAGTCTGTAACTGGAAATAAATATTTTCCCCCAGAGTGCTGGAAGAAGTTGAGTAGACTAATGAAAACCCTGCTGTGCTAGTTTTCCCTGAGAGGCATGTAGAATAGGGCTTGTAAGCATTAAAAACAGTAATAGGAAATGACCATTTTTCACTCACAGCCATATCCAACGAGTTCCTTCATTAGTTGAAGCTGGTAGGAATTGCAATCTAAACATGTGGAGGGCACAATATTATCTACATACAGTATGTAGTCCACTAGACTACAATTCCCAGTGGCAGTTTGGACTTCAAATTACATCAGCCAATGCTAGAGACAGATAATTATCATCAACTGGGTGACTAGAGTTTAAGAAAGTGAATTTTTCGAGTATAATCCATTCTAGTTTAGGAATTTTGGGAGTTGTGCTCTTAAAAAGACAACGTTTTCAACCTGTCTACAATGTGTAATCTAAAGAAAACCAACTTTTCTAACTTGCGTTACCTACAATCTACGCTTCAGCAGTTACAATAAGCAGAGTCTGGACAGCTAGAAATAAAACAAAAATGAAAGGGGAAATGAACACTAAGAATACAGTATGGATTTTTATTGTTACTCGTGTTTACTGAAGATCTTTCTAAGACGTGCACTAGGTTAGTTCTCTAGACCAGAAAACTTGTCATGTCTTCGATTCAACGGTTATAAAAATTCTTTAACACACACACTCTCTCTCTCCTCTCTCCATCCAAATATTTTCCATCAATTGTTATGTGATGAACCAAACTGATTAGGGGGGGAAATCATATGGACTGAATAAAAAACAATTTCCTTCACAGAAATATGAGATCATTTAATTGAAAGAGAGAAGTCAAGGGATACAAATATTTCTTTAAATTCAATTTAGAACTAAAATACTAAGGAGTGGGAAGAGTGCATTTTATTTGCCTACTTCGTGTGTTATGTTAATGCAAGTAACACTTTATATGCTATAAGACACACAGAGAGGCAGCAGACAACACAAGCGTGTTATCAAAGGTTTGGAGGCTTTTAAACAGAGGCTGGATGTCCATCTGTTGGGGGTGCTTTGACTATGTATTCCTGCATGGCAGAGGGTTGAACTGGATGGTCCTTGTGGTTTCTTCCAACTTTAGATCTATGATTTTAAGACCTGTTACAAACAGGGTGTCTCTTCTTCCTAATGTTATGGTATTGGCTCACTTAATTTATCATAATGTACATTATCTATATGAGAGCCAGCATGGTGTAGTGGTTTGAGTATTGGATTAGGAAACTGGGAAACCAGAGTTTGAATTCCTTCTTTGCCATAGAAACCTACTGGGTGACCTTAGACTCTCAGCCTCAGAGGAAGACAATAGCAAGCCCCCTCTGAACAAATTCTGCCAAGAAAACCCTAGCAAAGGTTTGCCGGGGGGGGGGGGGGGTGTCACCATAAATCAGAGATAGGCACAGAACAATAACATTATTACATCCTAATAATCTGGAAAAATGAATTTTCATAAAACAAGTTCCTGATTAACTTTTAGGGAACCCCAGGAGTTGGCTGGAAAACTGTTTTAGTAACCAGTGCCACAGTGCAATGAACCTTTGTTGTGTTTATATTGGGTTTAGTCTGGTACTAGCACTATGTGAACATGGTACTTACAGGGGCCAAGTATTAAATTTTGAAGGGCAGGAAAAGATATTCTACCTAAATATTCAGAAAAGTATCCTGACATAATACAATAAAATCCGAAATCCATAAAACAATGATACCGTTTTTGGATAAACTAAAGAGCACAAATAAAAGGTTTTTCAAAAAATCATACAGGAGAAGAAGAGCAATGATGTTAAGAGTCACAGGCCTACATCTTGTATCAGGTGTTGTTTATGTTGTATTTGTTCTGGAGGGATCACAGAGATAAAAGGCAGTACAATTTTAAAATGCCATTTCACAGATCCTTATGCCTCTCTCCAGCCTTGCAAATGCACTATGCTACTTAGATTAAAAAATCCAAAATGATCCAAAATCAAAGCCTCATAAAGCTTTAAATTGTGGAGCATTTCAAATTTTGGACAAGGGATAATCAACCTGTAATATTATATATTACTTCTTTGATTTGTTTGAGGTGGTTCAATTGTTTATTATGGTCTTGCTTGGTATGAATGGCCTACAATTAAGCTGTATGTGTCCACAACTTGATCTCCAAGTACTTTAAGACAGACTTTAAACATCTGCAACCTTTCTTAAAACTAAAAAAAATAGGAGGGCTGAAGTAATTGTGAGGCAGTTATGGAAAGAGTTGTCACTTTATAACTCCTTCCACTCATGGAGGAGGACTTCAAGACTGCCAACCTTTTCTCAAGAAGGATAGACTAAAAGGAAAAAAAAATCCTTCTTTGGAGGTAATGACCTCCAAACAAAGAGTGGTAAAAGACTGTGAAATGAGGTCATCTGTTTGCTCACTAGAACAAGCATCCTTGTGACTCTGACCTCAGGATGAAGGCAACAGTGGAAAAACTTTAAAAAAAAAGCCAAAACCAAATCATACTATAATCTTCCTGCAAAGTGTTATTTGCAGGAAGGAGAGCGTTCTCTTTTTTGATCCCACAAATTCTTATGAGCCGCTGTGGCATTGTTGAGCAGCTGAGTATGTAGCTGGATGAATTTAAGGCTACGAGGTCTGGTTTCATTTAGTTCAGAGACATCTGTTTGGTACTATATAAATAAATAGCATAGGATCTTGAGGAATGCTTGGCAGGCAAAAATGAAAAAAGCATAAAGAGGTAGAAGGGTAAGATTCTGAGAGGTCAACATAATGTTGGGTGGATCTGGACACCAATGAGCACCACAGTCATGAAAGGGTACTAGCAGTTCCACATTTGAGGAGTTCCTCAGCAACTCTGGTGGGCTTCCTTTCTATCAATGGTCCCTCCTCCATGAGTCCTAGCAGCTTACCTGGCAATAGGTGGAACAACAGCACACTGATAAACAACAACTTGTATGAGACTGCCAATGAATACCAAGTGCTGTAGGCTATATTTTAGACAAAGGAACTGGACAAAACCACATCTTAGTATTTCTTGCCTAAGAAAACCCTATGAAATGCATGAGGTTGCCACAAGTTGACAGGCGACTTGAAGGCACATGCATGCGTATTATATTTTAACAATATAATATATTATATTTTGTAATGTTAAATTGTTTTTATTATGATTGTTCTTTTAATTTTTTTTAAATTGCATTATCCATTGTTTTAACTGTATTTTAATTTACACTGTCAGCCACCCTGAGTGCCACATTAGGAGACACTGGGATAGAAATTAAACCAATAAATAAATCAACCAACAGTTGGCCCTGTCCGGGTACTAAAGGACCAACAGCTACCTGAGAATGCCAGGTGTCACAGCAGTGCTGAAACATATAGCAACTGAAGCAGAAAACAGTTGAAGTAGCAAAACTATATAATGCTTCAGACTGTAGACAGACATATCCATATTTCACCTACCTTAAACATGCAGCTGTCTAAAACAGAAAACTATCAGAATTGGCAAACAGATGGGATAGAAACATGTTTTCCTGTGGTGATAGCTGGCTGGTTGCAAGAAGGTTTTGTTTTTGTATGTAGCAGCATTCAAAAGTAGAATGCCACTTGCATTCTGCAGTGAAGCCTTCCTCCCCAATACATTTTCCACCATATACAACACCAAGTTTTGTATATGATAGAAAAATGTACTGGAGCAGGAAGTGAGTACAGGCAAAGCAAGAAAAGATGGGGAGAGGTTAGGAAAGCAGGACTCAGCAGGGAAAGGCAGTGGGTTGGCAGGAAGCACTTAAGACGTGTGGATTCACAAGCAGCAAAGTTAGCTAGATCCTTCTACCTAAAAGAGTCAGAAGCCTCTCTAGTACAAGTCTGAGAGGATACATGTCTGAGAGAGATTACTGTGGTCTCTCAGGATTTTTATGTATTGATCTGGAGGGACAAGGCTCTTAACCTTGGAGACATCTATACTGGACACAATATTCATTCCTGCAAAAGAAGATCTAAACATTATGTTCTACATAGTATTTTTGCTGAATAAGACATTTCCTAAATAAGAGAGAGTATTCTTAGATCCTTCCACCTGATCCATATATATATATAGCGCAAAGCATATGGGAAGAAAATGTTTTAACTTTATGACTTGCATTGAATACATTGAGATAATACTATATACAGCTTTTGCTTGCAATAACAGTAGCAGTTACAAGAAAGCTATTCAGATATGAGAGGTTTTATTTTGAATTCCTCAAAGTTCTGGTGCAAGTCCAAGAAAAGCATTGCTACGAAGCCTAGTTTCAAGATATTGGCCTCTGCACTCAAAACAGGTTGTCCTAAACTGTTCTTAAGGCTCACGCAAAGCAAGCAAAAGACAGAAGACTGCTTTTCCCCATACCTGATCTTAATAGGCATAATTTTATTATAGGGCAGAGGAATGTTAACAAATTCAATTTCCTTTGCACTCAACATTATATTTCATATACTTTTACTATTCACAGATGACACCATTGGCATATGCCCTGACTCTGGCTCAAAGCTACATAGCCAAAAGAATAAACCAAGTTTCCCACTCCTCTTGTGCAGTTTAAGGTAACGTCAAGGAGCTGTGTGACACTCTCTAGAACACAAATAAGGCAAAGCATGGTTAAACATGCAAAGTGTGGCTTAATAATCAAGAAATTACATGGTGTAACATAATGTTAGGGACAAAACTTTCTTCTTATACTAAGGTTGCCTAAGGCTAGCTACTGAAGATGCCAATCAGGCCTTCTCAGTCATTCATTTTGCAGCCTTTTGAGCAATCTAGTGATACTTTTTTGGAACAAGTCATCACTTTTTATGAAACAAGGCTCTATCACTATGATCCAGACAAACAACAGTCCTTGCAGTGGTGGCATCAGGTTCTCCACAGCTGAAGAAAGCCAAAATTCAAAGGTCAGCAGGAAAGATCATGGCCACAGTTTTTGGGATAAGGAAGGTATTTTGATGACTATCTTTGGAAGGTTCAAACAGTTCATACAGAATGCTACTCTGATGTACTGATTAAAGGAGGCACTGAAGGAAAAAGAGTGAGGGGGAAAGGCATCCTCCTTTTGCAAGACAATACACTTGCTCACAGGACTGGCAAGAAAATGGATGTTTTGACCATCCAACATGTTCACCAGATCTTGCTCCATGTGATCATTTGCCATTTCCAAACCTTATGAAGAGTTTGAAAGGAAGGAAATTTTGAATCCTTCAGAGGTGATAGCAGCAGAGCAGTATTTCAGTGACCATCAGAAAACTTTTTTGGAAGTGGCAAAGAAACTTGAGAAACAGTGTGCCAAGTACGATGAACTCTAGGGTGAATGTGTGGAATACCACTTACGTTCCATGGCTCCGGATCATTCCTTTCTTGGCCAGGGGGAGAACTTTTCAGCACTTACTCATAAAGGTCTACATGTTCCCCAAACCCAGATTTATTAGCTCTTGCTTCATTTTAGTAGAAGGCAGTAGGAAAAGAGGAAGACAGCATTTACAAGGAAACCATGGCCCTGAATTTGGCAGCAGGGCTGTTGATGAGTGACTTGGAAGTCCCTCATTAATAGGGTTGCTGTATGTCCAAGTCAACATTGTGACAGTTAACAAGAACAACTTTTCAGCTTTCTGGTAGATGCTATTCATGTGACAATTGCTGAAATGCTCTCTTCTCTGGGACTATTCACCTGAGAACTATAACAGCAAATAACAAACCCAAAACCAAAATTCTGATAAAAGTAGTATAGCCAGCCTGATAAATTTAAGGAAATGTCAGCACTCAGCTCCCAGCTTTGCTCTCCTACACCCAGGCTGGGAGGTTCCTTCTGATAAGGAAGCAGAGCTGCACCCTATCTGGATAGTTTCCAACTTCCCAGTAGCTCAGTTTAAGGAAACGGGATGAGGCCGTTGACAGAATGGTCAACACTTGTAGCTGATTGCTTACTAGCTAAGCATTATACTGTATCCCTTGATTTCTATTCCAATATTTCCTTGTGAGTAAAAGTAGGTGAGCTTGTTGCAGCCTGACAGCTGAATTCAATTTCAGAGAAATCCTCAGGGCCTCATTGCAGTGGTGGGCCAAAGGCAAAAATTAAAGAATACTGGCATATTAAAGTTGAAAGCTCTTGCTGACAGTAACAAAGCTTTAAATAAGGTATTTCTGCCTTTCAGAATGGGAAAAAGTACAGTGGGCTCTTGATATCCACTGGACCCCCCATAGATACCAAAATGCATGGATGCTCAAGTCTCTTTATATAGCTGGACGACACTCTATGCTGTTCCTGACTTCTATAGATCCTTGAACTTGCAAAACGCTTCAGCTAAGTGCAGTCGCTAACAGTGTTCTCTCTCTATTGATAAACGATACTCTCGATGCTGTTTAGCAAAAATGTATGTAACTTTTCAAATAAGGGATACTTAATTTGTAATTCATATTGGATTATGCTGATATCATGTCTTTCCTCCAAAGAGATCACAAAATCATATGGAGTCTCCCCCACTCCTTTATTTATTTATTTACGTTATTTATACCCCGCCCTTCAGCCCTAATGGCTCTCAAACTCTTAGAAGTACATTATATCCTCAAACTCTTAGAAATTGGGTCAGAATAATAGAAAGTGACAATCACCCAGCAAGTCCTATGGCCCAAGAGAAACTGGACATATTTTGCATTCTAGTTCAGCACTTTCATTATTATCTCACACTAGTTTTCAAAATGCCCATGTTTAGGTCCTGGCATCTCAAGTCAAGAGACTCAGCAAATGATTTAAACAAACAATCAAACAAACAGGGAGCCAGCGTGGCATAGTGGTTTAAGTGTTGGACTGTGACTCTGGAGACTAGGAGGCACACAACAAACAAAAACAACCAGGGATAATACCAGATCAGACAGACAAAGACTTATGCTAAGGATAGCTGCCTCCATTCCAATATTTTTCTGTTGATTCTTTCTTGAAAAATGAAAATGAAATGTTTTTGTTATTTACAGTAACTGAAATGCCTTGCTAGTGCCAACTGGATGTGCAATAGAAGAATTTTGGGCTAACTCCACCACCGCTCCCACATTTTCTCTTGCTTCCATGTGATATGAATTAGGCTAATTTTGTTTGCTTCCGAAGTGCCAGAAAAATACACATCATGTCCACATACGCACGCAAAACAAATGCATATATACCACAGAACTGTCAGCAAGACAGACAAGAGTATGCCATTGATCAGAAATATGTAGAGCCATGAACTAAATTCAGCTTAAAGAGGCATATGATTTTAGTATGATTGGATTCCTGGCACTGACAGCCCATGGGGGAGGAAAGAAAAAATACCACCATCATTTATTAATGTTTGTGGTTATGTTGCACTCAGACAACAAAAGGAGCAAGACAACTCATGTTCTGATTCATATCAGCAGGAGATGTCAGGGGCAAGAGAAGTTTTTCAGTCCATTAAATGGTTAGGTCAGCCAAACCATCCCTTAACAACCTTGGACAGGATCTTCTCTTCGTCTCCTGTTGTTTTCCACATTTTCCCAGATGTAAATATCCCCATCTGCAATATTGAGTTACTGGGGTGTTTTTAGAAGAGTGCAATTAGACCAAGAAATGAAAATGTCACTCCCAGCAGCCTTTGTTCAAAACAGGAAAAGCTTACTCAGGAGATGGAATATACAATGGATGTGATCCAACAACTTGAGTGTATGATGCAGGATTGCCTTTGAACAACAGTTACCACCATTACCCTGCCCCATTCTATTATTACAAACTGTTTTAAAAACTCCCTTCAGCTTCAACATTGGTTTACTGTTCAGGATAATGGCTGCTATCATAAAACAACAACAACAATAAAGATATGAAAGATTAAAAATTATGCCTTGCCTATTTTACCTGCCGGAGGCCAGGCCTTGATGTAACCAGTACAGTGGACTACTGCATACTGGGCTTCCCCTTCTTTCACTGGGCCAAGGCCATTCCTAAGAAGAAATAAGACAATTCATATATTAAATCAGCAAGGCTGTCAAACTCATTAACTATGGTGCTTTTAAAAATGTCCTGAGAATTAAATTGCTCTATGCTTGCATCCTTTGAATTACAATGGGCTCTTGCTGTCTGCTGAGGTTTGGTTCCAAGACCGCCCCCCCCCATACCAAAATCCATGGATGCAACAATCCTATCCAATACAATGGCATAGTAAAATGATGCCCCTTATATAAAATGGCCAAATCAAGGTTTGCTTTTTGGATTTAAAAAAAACAACATGTTTTCAAACTGTGGACAGTTGAATCCACTGATAAAGAATCTGTGGATAAGGAGAGCCAACTATATAACGACACAAATGATATTTAATCATATCAGTTGTATATTTTAATATAAATGAACATTATTATATAAAATGTTGTATTTTTTAATTCAAAGTGCCCTATACAGTATAAAAATATTTATTCCTATGCTTCAAAATTACACTTAAAATGCAATCCCACACATGTCATCTCAGAAGAAATTCCCACTGCATTCAATGGAATGGACTTCCAGGAAACTGGGCAGCTCTAAAAGAGGGTTATACAAATTCAAAAATACAAGTCTACTAATGGCCAGTAGTCACAATGGCCAGTATACCTATACAGGGGATAACTATGTTTCTGTATATCAGCTGCTCAATACTATAAGCAGGAGGTTTTATTGAATAAATGTCTTAGCCTTGCACATCTATCTGGCTGCTGTGCAATTATGCAACTAACTGGCTGCTGTGGGAACAAAATGCTGGACTAGACCAGACCCTGGAAAGCTATTTGTTAAATGTAGTTACTTACTGTTCCAAGCCACCCCCCAAATCACTGGTCATAAACAATTATAAAGTAACTCTTGCTCCTCAAATGTAAGTCCAATACTAATATTTATTATGTAAAAATACTTTAAATGCTTTGCAGACAAACAGGACTTCCAAACAAAGTAATATGTTTTAATTACTGTAAAAAAAGACCAGGGAAATCTACACACTGCTGGCTTATGGTACAAAACTCACTTAAACAGTGAAGCCACATACACTTGATCACTATGAAAGTAACTAAAAATGATCACTACAAAAGGAGAAAGTCATTCTTCATAACACTGCAATTAGATATAACTTATCGATGTTTATGTTTCTAGACAAATAATTTACTTACAAGTTAATAGTTTGTAATTAAATATTTCCAAGCTTTGGATTCAAACTTTGGTCTGATTAGTGGTAGCCAGTGGCTTCCACTGGGATGGTCAATCCACTTTGGGTTTGAGTTCAACCTTTATTAGGAGGTTCAGTACTTTGGATAGTTCCTTTAAAGTTTGGACTAAACCCAGAGTAGATTTACCACCTCACTGACTATAGAGCCAGCAGCCACCATTGGGGCTGATCCAGCAGTGAGCTCTTCTTTCTTCTTGTGCATATAACACTACAGGCTATTATGACAACTCAAATTTAAACCTGCATCCATGGACAAGAAGTAAGTCAAAATACACAAGAACAGAAAACAGATGAGACCATTTTAAACACACTTATAATCCTGTAATACACAAAAAACAAAAACACTCAGCCAACACTAAGGACAAATTGTGGTTTACTAAGTAAAAACATGAGTGGCTTTCGTTCTTCGCCATAATTCCATTCTTCTGCCAATTTCTTAATTCAAATGCTCTGTTAAAATTCAGCCTGCACCTTGGCACAGCTATAGCATTCTTTCACCTCTATACATCAAGTATTAATCCCAGCTTGGAAAAGTGGCTATTCTGTCTATGGGCTACTGTGAATTGTTGTCCAAAGAAGTGACCTTTTGACTCTCCAAGTCATTTCTGACTTATAGCAACCCTAAGGTTGCTATCACAAGGTTTTCTTGGCAAGATCTGTCCAGAGAGGGTTTTCCACTTCTTTCTTTTGAGGCTGAAAAAGTGTGACTTACCCAAGGATACCTATTGGATTTCCATAACCAAGTAGAGACTCTGTTCCAGAGTCTTAGTCCAACCCTCAGATCACTACACTCTGTTGGCTCTCTTTCTTTCTAGTGCTAACACCCTTCCCATTAGCATGTAAAGCTCATTTGTGGGCAGCCAAAATATGGAGATTCACTGGTCTACCAGTTCTAAGATTGTCTAGTCTGTAAAAGCACCTAAAAGGATTGCTTAATGTCTCTTGGGTCTCAGACCTAATGAGATGAATACTAAAAAGACCCATGTCAAAGTAGGAAAGACGCCTACCTGTATCTTTTTCGCATGGTAGTTATTCTGTTCAGAGGTAAGTGATCTAGTGGGGCATTTCCACACCTGGAATGGAAGCAGCACATCAACAAATTCAGTAACACCACCAGACTTCATATGAAGAAGAGGGGAAATAAGAACAGCAGGTGCAGCCAAGAAAAAATTCATAGATGGTTTTAAGTCATTGTAGTTAAGCTGAGAACAATATGTTTTTTTTAAATAAAAAACCCCACTCTCTTTCTATCTATTACATTTTTCTTGATCTCTTTTTTCATTACATTCCAGATATTCTTACTCCAATTCAGAAGGGTGAAGAAAAATGTGACAAGGATATGGCTTTTAAACTCAGGTCAAAGCCACAAATAGCCTTTTGCTTACATGCCATGTTCATGACTCATGGGAGGGGGCGGTATATATTATCATATGTAATAAATACATGTTATCTATTTTATAGTGCATTTGCAGAGCAAACTTACAAATGAACATCTTTGAAATTAACACATACTGGGAATAGAATGCTCCATCCATTCCTGCTACATAGGCAGAGTCCCTCTGGCTAACAGCCTGTTCTGTACGTAAAGTTCAGTACATCAACACTGAATATACTTTTAGAGGAAGAATGAACATAAGGGTTGAAGAATTCCAAGTATTTTTTTTTTAGGTCAAAGAAGAATTAAACCACAGCCCACAGGCCCTAAATAATCTTAGTTATTCCCATGTGATATGACTGAGAAAAAAAGTATTTTTAAAGACAGTCTCCACAAAAGTTTGAAAATTGCAAAAATGAAGATGTTCCTTCCCAAAATTTGCTCATGTGACTAAAGTTAATCAGTGATTAATTCTTTTCCTTTCAACATGCTTTTTAAAACAAAGAATATTGTTTTGTTGAGAAGCAAAAATAACCACAATTCCGTTTCATTGCGAAATGTTTGATTCCAGAAGTACTGTTTTAAATAATCACAAATTAAGATGACACAAAGGAGCACATTCCAGTGGTTAATGTGATGTAGGATTTTTCTGAGCAAGGACAGGGGAAAATTAAGCTCTGATAAACACAGTTGTGGAAAGGCTATGAGATGGTGATTTCTTCATTCATTGAAGGGGGGAAATCCAAATTTAAATTTAATGGCATGTTAATGAAAACAAGCACAACAGTTTTCTTTCTTTCTTTTTAAAGAACAAAGCTACTTTGGGGTTGGCAATCATCCATCTCTATAAATATTGTACATTTGTAGCACATCTTGGGATAAAAACAAGGATGAAGTATGTTTTCCATTATCTGCTGAAAAGCTTGGGTAGTGATATAAAAAGTGATGCTTGAACAAAGAAACCTGCCTTATAGTTAGTAAGCCCATTTAGAGTTAAGTTCAATACTGTAGTTGACCTACAGTGACAGCAGTCCTCTGGAATCAGCTAGCTTAACCATGGATTCATCAGACATCCTGTATCTTAAAACATGGTTAGGGCAACTATTGGTTAGGCACACGGAGGCAATAGTCAGAAATCTTTCTAGGAGCAACTGGTTTGATCACAGAAGATTGTACTGAAAAAATTACTGCCTACTGAGGTATGGAAAAAGGGAAAATTTAATTTTTCTGCACTCCAGATGTACATTTGTCTTAACAAATGAACACACACACACACACACACACACACACACACACACAATGTAGTCCTCCAAGACAATGATATATCTGCAGGACCAAATTCTAGTCATTCATGGACTACATTCCAAAAACAAACAAAAAAAACCCTAGGGCCACAAATATCCTTTCTTGTAAAGACCGGGTACATTTTAGATGCAGGCAATATAAAACATGTAACAACCAATGTGCCATTCCTCTTCTTTTTGGCCAAAATAAGATGTAATAATGGGAACCTTCCATGGAAATGACCACACCCCTCTTGGGATTCATTATAACGAAGAAAGGGAAAGTAGAGGGCAATCATATATGCATTCTGGTGTTTTAAGAAAGCTGGACTCAATAAGCTTAAGGATACACTGAGTGAGATTCCATGGTCAGAAATAGTAAAAGCAAAGGGAGTTTGTGATGGATGGGAGTTTCTTAAAGTTGAAGGCAATTCATAAACAATTATAGCAAGGAACAAAATTGGGAGGCATCCAAAGCACAACGGTTGCATAACGAGCTTTTGAATGAGTTGAGATTTAGCGAGACACATGTAGAAAATGGAAGCAAATCCTCAAGAGGAGTACCCAATATTTGGAAGGAGACGGTTAGGTCAGCTAAAGCTAAGAATCCGAGCTTGCAAGAGAGGTTAAAATAATTCAAAAGAGGGCTTGAGGCTATGTTTGGAGGAAGAGGAAGAACAAGGAATCATTGGATCTGATGCATGGAGAAGACAGAAAAAAATCCACTGGGCAAAAAGAGAAAATGGGTAACTACTCAACTCCTACTTTGCCTCCATCCTCTCCTGACAGACAGAAAAAAAGGTTTTTACTGTAAGAACTGTCCAACAATGGAATAGATTGCCTCAAAGGCTGGTGAACTGCTCATCTTTGGAGGTCTTCAAATAGCAGTGTAATGGCCACCTTTCAAGAGTGCTTTCATAGGATATACCTGCATGGCAGGAGGCTGGAGTATTTGGCCCTTGTGACCCCTTACAACTCTATGAATCTTGTCTCAGCCTTCAAAAAGGGAGGAAAAGGAGCAACATCTAATTGGTTGACTTGAAAGTGATAACCAGGAAAAGTTCTAGACCACAGCATTAAAGAATTGGACTGTCAGCACTTGGAAATGAATGTTATGATTACTGAGAGATAGTATTGGTTTCTCAATACCACATCATATAGAATAATTTTATCTCTTTTTCTGACAAAGTTAAAAGCTTGGCAGGCCAGAGAGTATTGTGATGGAGTGTCTCTGGATTTCAGCAAAGCTTCTGAAAAGTTCAGACTTCAACTTTACGATTATCATGAATAAAGTGAAAAGTGGGTTGCCATGTGTTATTCAGCATGTTTGTAAGTGACTTAGATCCAGGATAGGTTGCTCATTAAATCTGCAGATGCCATCAACTAGGGTGAGGTAGTTAATACTTCAGAAGACAATCAGGAATCAAGATGGCTTTAACAGACTATTGAACTAGCCAAATCAGCCAGAATGAATTTCAACAGATACATGTAAAACTTTACAATTTAAGTGACCAAGAAAGTAAAGAGTATGGAAACTAAGCCCTAAATTGAGTGGTTAATGGAACTATGTATATTTAACCTGCAGAAACTGAAGGCGTTACAGTCTTCAAATATGAAAGAGTGTTACATGGAAGATGGTGCAAACTTGTTTTCTACTGCTCCAGAAGATAAGATATACACTATCCTAGTGTATTCAAACTGCAAGAAAGGAGATTCTGACTAAACATGACAAAGAACCTTGAGACAAGTAAGAGCTGGTCAATGTTGAACAGAGTACTTTGGACTCCGTTTCACTTAAGGTTTTTAAACAGAAATTGGATGGTCATCTCTCAAGAATGCCTTAACTATAGATCACTGGAGTGACAGGGTTCAAACTGACCCCTTCCAATTGAACAGTTCTACAGATTGTGCAGATAGCATGAATAGCTTGTGCCATATTCTGGTTTGTAGATTACAGTAGTAACAAGAAATAAATAGTGCATCAAATGATTGCTTGAAACCATATACCTCATTCTACAGATGAATGAACGCCTTGATCCCATACACATTCTCATTGAGGACTGCTGGCCTTCTTTTTTTACTGTCCCCGTCTTCAAATCCAGAATCCTCCCTAAAAATATTCAGTGGGAGAGAAGAGAGAAAACAATGAAGAATGAATGAGTGAGCCTCAAATGCACGAATTTCACTCATTATGCCCATCATTTAAAAACAGGTGACTTTCTAATGGTAGCCATGTAAAATTCTATCTGCATGTGATAAAAGAGTGCAGACATATTTCGCAAAGCAAATGCCGCAGATTTGAATTGTATTTTTCTCCAGTGCAAAATACTGCACTTCATGTTCTTGCAGATTGTGACAAAAGAAAAGCACCACTTTAAAGGAAGGAAAGGAGCCAGTGAATGAGAAACACACAGAGGTCAAATGAAAAATAAGAAAGAAAGAAAGTGCAGAAAGGTAATCTTAGAGATTTAGATTTCACGTGCAATCCCTACTAGAAACCTGCAGTGGCCATATTTGTGCAAAATGAATGGAAATCCTGAAATTCCCATCCTCAGACAAGACATCACAAATCATTTTGCATGACTTCCTTTTTACTTTTGCACAGCATAATTGTATACATGCACAGACAAGTACAATGTTGCAACAATGAAAGTTTAAAACCTCATTTTAACTAAGGGTGCTTACTAAACACTGGATGTTGGAGTCTAAAGGATAGTTGGGAACTTTTCCATGTGATTCCTTGGCAAAGACCTCTCTGAAATACCATATATACTTGACTATATCAAGGGCAGTTTCTGGGGCCAAAATTATGGATTTTGATAAGACCCATGGATAAGTCAAGAGTAAAACTTAGAGGCATGCGAGGAAGGATGAAGCAAAGGAAAACCATGCTTAAGAACTTACAAATTTCTGGCAAACAAATGTTTTGCTCACCCTAAAGGCTGGATAGATGAGGGTCAGTGCTTCTTTTAGGTGCTCCTGGAATGGACTAAGCTCTCGCCTTTCACCTCAGTGAAAGGGTAGTTCCTTTTGGGGGGGGGGGGTAAGAATTAAAGTAACCTACTTAAATTGACCCATGGAGAAGTCAACCCAAGATTTTGGGATCAATTTTTTGACTAAAATTTCTAGACTTATACATGAATATATACAGTAAACCCCAATGTGCAATTGTCACTGGATTAGAAACTGGCCTCACGTCTGAACAAAAACAGTTCAGATCTCTGGAATGGTATGGATTCCTTGTCAATAAAATAATGCTACATGAGTTATTTATGTTAGTAGACTGCTGTTGAGAGTTCTTTGGAGAAACATACTGATATGTTTGCAGTGAGTAAGAAAATAAGCTGATAGCCATTCACACTAAGTAAAACAAAGATTCTCTAATTTTATTTAACAGAAAAATGTTCTAGCCCATTTTTCAAATTAGTGGCACAATGGTTTATAACATTTATTTAGAGCAATAGAGTGATCTGAAACAAACAGCTATTTCCTTGCATATGGAACTAAATGAAATGAACCAGTACAGATCAGCAATGGATACCTGCACAGTCATACTTATTCACATAAACAGAAGAAACAGAACCAAATCAAAACAAGTGTGTTTTGTACAGTCGTATGAAACCATGCATATTAGAAAAACAATTCCCAGTAATGAAAAAATGCCTTTCACACAAGCAAAAAAATATGCTTAATGCTATGATCAAATCACATTCTGGAAAATGTACATGGCTCCCTCCTGCTTTGCTCCCACTGCTAGACAGTTATGAAAGACATAATTGTCTCCATGTGACAGATATTTTGGCAGGCAACACCTTAATGCAGCATGCTACCCACTGCCATATTTTTGACCATTACATCTTCACTTTGGAATGTCTTTAGAAGACGTCTCAAAAGTATTAGTGCATGAGATAGGTCTTGCCCCCAAATTATACTCTATGTACCCCAGTGACCTACTTGAGGTGTGACTCAGAAGACTATTTATGGCCAGGGAAAGGATGACAGGGATCTCAAACAATTCTTAGTTGTTAATGTTTGTTGAAACACGAGACACAGAGGGCTGATTCTCATTATACTCAATGAAGACAGTAATAATCAAGCCATCATACCACAGAAGTCCCCAGAGTATAACAGTTAAGTAAAACAAGCTCAGGAGGATATGAAATCTACCATGACTCCTGCTCATAATCTTGCAGTCATCTTCCAAGCTTCATCTGCCTATGAATGCAGCTTGGTTCAAATGGAGAATATGCAGAGTGTACAATTCTACAGTACTTTAAACTTTGACAATATACTGCTTTCTTACTTTAGATCTTATCATTTCCTTAGTAGAGAAATCTGGCCAGATGGGTGCATCTTTTGTTATCTAATCAAGCAAGAAAGGATGTTGGGGAAAGAATGGAGTGGGAGACAGAATGGCAGAACAATTTTTCTGGCATATATGCCTCATTGGGTAATGCCTGTGGGTTGTAACCTAGCAATTCAATGGCTATTTCAAGCACTAATTCAGAACTGGATCTCTCTCTGTGTGTTCTCAGAAACTCTATTTTGTTGTCTCTATTTGACTGTGGCCTCTGAGAGGATTTCTTCTATCATCTTTCCAAGTCCAGGGGCCAGCCTATACCTCTGTTTGTTTTGTAGCATTGGCATTGGGAGGATAGGGAAGTAAGGAAGGAGAAAAACAGACTTTCAGTGTTGGGTTACACAGCTGTGTGTCTGCAGTAAAGAAAACAATAAAGCTTGACCTGGGGAAGAATGGGATTCTGCTCTAGGTGATCCTATTGTAGTTGTGTGTGCTTACATACAACAGGTAAGGTAAACTTCTACCTCCAGGCAGCTCCAGAATTACTGAGTATGTGTGTAGAGCAAAAAAGAAAGAAAAAGGAAAAGCAGATTAACCGGCCTCACCAGTTGCCCTAGTATGCTGTAAAAAAGCATAGATCCATAAGTTGCACCACCAAAATGGAAATCACAAGAAAATGATAGGCTATTGAAAGAAAGAAAAAATCATCCTGGCATGCATTTTGGAAGAAGCTTACAAGTGGTCTCTAGAAAATTAAATATGTTTTTGTTTACCATTTTCATATATTTTGCATACTGTTACTGTAGTTTTGCTCTTCTTTTTGTGAGTGTAGGAACCTATCCCTATTCTTCCCCAAAGTTAGCCAGTGGCTTCATGGCTCAGTGGGGATTCAAACCCTGGTCTCCAGAGTCATAGGTCAATGCTCAAACCAATGGATATTAATATGGGCCTAGTGCAAGGACAGCAGAATAATAGGTAACCTGATTTGTGATATTGCATTTCTATTTAAATTTATAAGCATTATTTTCAGATTTCAATCTATAGCTATAAATCAACACATACTAGAGGTATGGGTCTTCTATTTTGCTGATAGTCTTTCTTTTTCATTCTCCTTTTTTGTCTCTGTATAACTAGCTACCATACAATTTACTATATTATCAGATTTGATTCTCTTTCTTTCTTCCAGTGTTAGTCATGTATTTAGCGTAATATCTTTGGCCCAAATGATAGGTCTTTACATCAAGGTACCTAGTATGTTCATGCTGGAGTTGGGTCTGAATGCAGGCTCTCCTGGATTACAACTCACTTAGCCACAACTCCAAGCTTTATGGCTAAAACCAGCCAAATGACATTTAGGCAAGGACATCCAATTCATTCCAGTTAGTGTTCTATTGCTTTGCACTACTTGAAAAATAGAACCAGGTATGCTCAGTTTAGACCACTTTTGCTGGATTCTCTTTGCAGTAGTCAGGAATTTTTCTCAGTTTTTAACCTCTGGCTCATCTTGATACAATGGAAGGACATCTTAAAACAGCATGTTGAAGTTTATAGGTTGATAATCAAATACAGTCCAGGTTTTATTGGCTGTTTTCCCATTCTCTTTGACAATTCCCATTGGGCAACTAAAACTAGCTCCTAATTCAAAGCCAGGCTTCTCTCTTTACTTGTTTAGATTCCTAAATTCTATAGTGACTCTTCCAAGAGCCAATTTCCCCCCCAAAAAACACTGGAGAGAGAAAAATACAGAATATGCTTACTCTATGCCAATTTTCACTGGATTCTCAAAAATAGTACACAGTTAATTCCCTTATTACTTATATCCTTGTTCCTGAAAAAAAACATCTCACAATTTCAAGATGGCCTGTAGCTCCAGTGGTAGAATGAATGCTTTGCATGCAAAAGGTCCCATGCTGATTCCCTGGCATTTCCCGATACAGCTAAGACAGACCTCTCTGACGGCAATCTTGGAGAGCTGGTGCCTGTCCAGGTAGGCAGTACTGTAATGAGCTGGATGGACCAATGATCTGATTTAGATTAACTCACAATCCAGTTTAGAGCAAAAGGTACTGCAAAAATACTGTATATACCTTCCACTGAAGAGAGTGTGTGTGTGTGTGTGTGTGAGAGAGAGAGAGAGAGAGAGAGAGCGAGCATGCAAGTGCATGTAGGTAGAACACTCCTGATTCTACAATGGAAGCACATTGTATACATTGAGAAAATGAACATGATAATTTTTATGAAAAGAAACCTTGCACCTTTGAAACTAGCTGAACAATCTAAGTTGGTGGCATAAGCTGTCGTAGACTTGAGCCTACTTCTTCATGTCTACAAAACCTTCCTGAGGAAGTCGGCTCAAGTCTACAAAAGCTCACACTACCAACATCTATCTTTCAATTAGTCTCAGAGGTTCTACAAGATTCCTTTGCATACTGGTTTTTCAGACTAACATGGTAATTTCTGAGATCTCCGGTAATTTCTGAGTTGAACTTTGGAGAACTGGACCAGCACAGTTCCAAAGCTTTAAAAGAAGATGAAGACTATAGAAATATTCCTGTATAGTAAGGGGGAAAATGAAGTTACACATACAGAGCTCCGAAAGAACTTTTCTTACTGGAACAAGGACAACTGGCCAGCGTGGATGGAAACTGTTGGGGTTTTTTTCACAGCTTTTAAATTATGAAACACGCCAGAAAAGTTCACAGGGGCTCATAGCTCTGCTCAAAAATAGGTATCATGTGCTGATGTGGTAGTGTCAAAAAGAAAACCAAATCCCCATGTATCTCATGGCTATAAATGGGCCATGGCAGGCCACTTTTCTAGCCAAGAGACAAAGGGGGTGGGGGGAACAGAACAAAAAGAAGGAGAGAGAGGAACAGAAAACTGAATCCTTAAGCAGTGATAGGCAACTACCAAGGGTCATCTAGTTCTACCTGTGGACATCAGGGGGCCACACAATCCATCATGCTTTTAATTTTATAAACTATTGTTCTGGTTGTTCGAAATGCCTTATGGCTGCACTTTGGTTTTCTGTGTACCTTCAAGTCATCTCTGACTTAAGGCAACCCTAAGGTGACCCTGTCATTGGGTTTTCTGGGAAAGATTTATTCAGAGGGGGTTTGCCACTGAACCCTTCTGAGGATGAGAGACTGTGACTTGTCCAAGGTCACTCAATGGGTTTCCATGGCCAATTAGAAATTCAAATTTTGGTCTCCCAGATTCCTAGTCCAACACTGAAACCACTACGCTATGATGGCTGCATCAAGAACATCAATCTTAAAACAAAAAAGGCCCAACTGCTTGTGAGATCCAGTATTAACAACGCCCCAGTCATAGTTGCAAGCAAAGCAATTAAAACACACCATGATGTTGGTGCAAGGAAGAGAGCAAAGATAACTTGCCAGAAATCACAAGCAGGGTATTTCCAAATCCCAGAAGAGAGATGAGATTAAAGGGGTAAGGATTGGCACTACACCAATAATCCACAGGGAACACTGAGACCAGGGAATAAAATATATGATAAGAAATGGAAGAAGGGAAGAGACTCCTCCTTGCTAACATGGTGTGTGTGGAGGGGGGGGGGGTTGCAGTTGAGAAAGCTAAGAAGAATAGCAGGGATAGGAATATGAGGAGAAAACCTAAGCTTTTACTGCTATGCATTTTAGAAGCTTCTTTTTACAAGGACCTTTTATACCCAGCCAGTCCTCTTTCCTCCCTATCCTCTGTCTACCTGGATTATTTTTTTAGTCGCATTTGCATTGGGGATGATGATGAAGGATTGGAAAACACACTTGTGGGCTTGGGTTGCAGCAGTGTTTCTGCAGTAAACAATGCAAGAAATAAAGCCTAACCTGGGAAAACAGGTTTCAACTCTCACTGTAGCTGTGGGTGTTTGCCTACAACAGACAAATTAAACAGCAGCTGCCTCCAGAATCACTTGCTGAGCATGTGTGGATGGCAAAAAAGAGAAATAGCGAGACAGGAGACAAGGCTTCCTCATCAGCTACCTCCACCATACTATAAGAAAACAGATCTGTATGTTTGAACACCAAAATAAAATGATAATAAATACAGAGTTTGTTAAAGAAAAAGTCATCCCTGGATAGATTTTGCATCAAGTGTTTCCTAGAAAGTTCAGTATGTTTATGTTTACTGTTGCAAGGCTTCTCTGACCTGTTTGATCCAATTCACATGTGCCTATTTGTTTTGATAAAAAGTTGCTGAAACATGAACTTCTTCTGTGGTGTAGGAAACTATCCCCATTTTTTTTCTATCTTGTTTCTTCCTCTGGTACCAAATTTTCTGTTAAAAGTCTAAAGCCTCCAAACCCATCTTTTTTGTTAACAAAGGTACATCTAGACTCTGTAAGAGGGTCTGGCTGGCAGGCAGAATGAATAGGATACTGAAACATATTGTTACAACTTTCACATGTATTCCCTACTATTAAACTAACCATACATCTTTACTACAGAATATGAAGACCCTATTTTTGCTTGTCAACAAAACAGGGTTTTTAAAAAGTAACCTTCTAAGGAAGGCGTTTGAATGATTATTTTAAACACACACACACACACACACACATAACAATTCAGAGAAGCAAAAGTGTCAGGGTGGGAGAACAGGATGTCCATATTGGGAATGAGATTAAATGCTGTCACTGCCCATCAGGTCATTACACCGATACTTCACCAGCATGGAAAAGATACACAGTGACAAATGCTACATCTTATGATTTTTGCCAGTTGTCTTCTGCCTTCAATGGCAGTGTATTTATCAAAACGAAACACACACTTGCTATTCTGGAGGCACTTCCCGCTATGATTATGACACTTTGAAGCAGAACGAAATCCAGGAAAGATGCCAGATAATGCCCAACTCTGGAATAAATCCCAACTGTAGCAACAATGGTCCAAAGAGAGGATGCTTTTGATATATGCGAGGCCTTGTACTTCAAGCCACAAATGGTCATATGATAAAAGCAGTTTGTTGATATGGAAGACTGATCTTCTTGGAAGGGCGGGATAGAAATAAAGATTTTATTTATTTATTTATTTAGATCAAACCAGACCTTGGGTTGCCTATAGTTCCCGACAACAAGTCATAGTAGGGTGGAGCAGGGCAACACGGCTGTAACTAGCATCCGCACTGCAGAAATAATCCAGGTTGACACCACTTTAAGTGCCATGGTTCAGTGTTATGAAATTCTGGGATTGTAGTTTTGTGACACTGTAAAAAGGCCAATGTAATTTTAGGCTGCATGAATAGAAGTACAGTGTCTAGATAAAGAGAAGTAATAGTGCCACTCTATTCTGTTTTGGTCAGGCCTCACTTGGAATCCTGTGTTCAGTTCTGGGCACCACAATTCAAAAAGGATGTTGACAACTTGGAGCGTATCCAGAGGAGGGTGAGTAAAATGGTAACAGATCTGGAAAACATGCCCTATGAGGAGACTTAAGGAGATGAGTATGTTTAGCCTGGAGAAGAAAAGGTTAAGAGATGACATGACAGCCCTGTTTAAATATCTGAAGGGATGTCATATTGAGGCTGGAGCAAACTTGTTTTTTGTTGCTCCAGAGAATAGGACCTGGAGCAATGGATGCAAGCTACAGGAAAAGAAATTCCACTTGAACATTAGGACAGGTTTACTGACAGTAAGTGCTGTTAAACAGTGAAACACACTGTCTCAGAGTATGGTGGAATCTCCTTCTCTGGGGTTTTTTAAATAGAGGCTGGATGGCCATCTGTTCGGAATTCCTTGATTGTATGTTCCTGCATGGCAGGAGGTTGGACTTGAGAGCCATTGAGGTCTCTTCCATCCCTATGATTCTCAATATTTCTGGCTTATTGTTACATCCAAAGATAGTAAGTGTATGAAGTGGCAATTGGGAATAGGAATCTGGGCTACTATTTGCAGAGCACTAAACATTTAAGAGCAAAAAAAGAACAAAGAGAATGAAAGAGAGAGACCTTAAGGGACCTTATATGATCTTTCTAAAAAAGGAAATCAGTGCTATTTCTAAATTTTCAACTCTTCTGGTATTTATTAAGCAATGGCCAAAGATATTTCTGTGCCGCCTCTCCCACTGCATCTTCTTTCTGGCCTGATATCACACATTACTCCAAAGTGGTTTAACAGATTAATTAATCTTCCGTCGCACTCAGCCAGTCTGTTTCCAACAACAGCATCTGGATTCTCTCTGGGTGTGCAAATTTTGCTTGCTACCAGCATTCCTTGCAACTGGACATCAAACTGAACCCCTGCACAGCTGCTGAAGACATCAACATCTGCAGATCTTATGGCTTCCGAACGGCAGGTTCCCCCTCTTATCCTGATCCCTGAAATCCCCGTGGTTTTACAAGGCTCATATGCCAATATTACAGTAGACTGATTTTTCTGCAGTGTCACTGCAGAACTTATACTCTTTAATTCAATAAAAAGTCACCTAACCAAAACAATCCAGTCTTCTCTCTATCACTGTTTCCATCATCATCATCATCGTTGTTGTTGTTGTCGTTGTCATTTTAAAAACACATTATTTTCTGGTATGGCTCCTCACAAAATAATTGTGTAAATGGAGGAGGCAATCATGCTGATGCCAAGTGAAATAAAATCAGTTACATCTGCTTAGTCATGCTTTTCAGTTGCACAAGACAAAAAAGGGCATGGATAGTTTCTGCCTTTGATCATCTGTTTTTATGAAATGTAGACGTATCAAGATGTCTCAGAAGAGACAATACTTTCCCTAAATTGATTAGGGAAAAGTTCACCAAAAATACCATGTTGTTTTGCTCCAAAATGAACCCAGATGGCATAAATCATAGTCACATATACCAATTAGAATGAATGTTCTTTCCCAGTTCTTGAAAACCAGGAAATGGCATTAGCAAATTGTAAAGGAAGAATGAAAATTGTAAGCTCCTTTCCATCCTTCAGAATTACGCACGCAACAGGTGAAATCCAGCAGATGTGCAGCCAAGCAAGTTCAGAGTTATCACAACAGCAACAGTTATTAATGAGAATGAACATACAAGCAAGGACAAGATGCAGCAGTTTGCTTTGCCCAAATCTACTGAGCAAGACAAGATTCTACCTCTTTCGCTCAGTTAAACTGAGTGCAAACTATTTTTGCTCTACAAACTCAGTGAAGTGAGCTGAGGACAAAGGAAGAAAGTGGGAGGAAGAGGAGAGAGAAACTAGGACATGTTAAAAGCAGCTAAAAAAGTGGAATGACACGGGATTAATCTTCCCTCCCTTCCTTCCAGATTGGGGCACTTAGAGGGTATATGGCTATTCTCTTCTTTGCTGAGGATTGTTTTTAAATTGTATTTTTAAAATATTGTAAGCCATCTTATGAACACTTCTCAAATGACAGGCCATCTGTAAATGCAGTAGTTAGTAGTGGTAGTAATACTTCTAACCTCTGTCAGCACTTAAGGGTGTAATGGATAAAGTACAGTCTTCCAGATGCTGCTGAATTAGAGGAATGTTTTAGTACTCTCCACTGGCTGCGTTGGCTAAGGATGATGGGAGTCACTGGTCAACAACATTCAGAACGTTGCACTTTTTCACGCCTGAATTGGGGCATGTCATCCAGACATCCATGCCAAAGCTAGGGTGCAGGTCAAATGAACAACTTTTGCCATCCAAAGTCCCTTTCATTCCTTAAATGGTCCTGATATTGAGCAGCATTGTTAAGCACATTCAAATATCCAGCTAGCCGTGGAGAACTAGCCTTTTTTTAAAGGGGGAAAAAGCCCCAAACAAAGCAAAACAGCTGGCTACACCACAGCATGCTCCTCTTTCAATGCTTCCGCTGACCTTTCTTTTCCCTGCAAAAACTTGTTTCTCTGGAAAAGGTCTTGGGGCTGACCAAATGGCTTGCCAAGTTATGAGTTCTTCCCTCCCTCTACCAGCCCCGAAATAATTTTATTCAATACTGTAAACAGAGCCTGCTTCTCTTCACTAGTTTGCCAAGCCATGAAAGGAAGAATGTAAAACAGTATCATAAAAAACCAGAATGCTATCTATTAAAATGTTTTGGCAGTTTACTAGGACCAGAAAGCCCCAAATTGATGCTTCTAGCTCACAGAAGGCCTGCTGGAATAAAGAAGATATTTCTAAGCAGGTTTCATATATGAAAGAATTACAAAACTATGAGCCATAATCTAGAAAGCTGTTGCCCCAAATTTATTTCCTGAGATAAATAAATGTAATTTGTTGCAGCTCTGGTGCTGCAACAAATAACAATTCCTAGAATTCCATAGCACTGTGCTATGGCAGTTCATGTGGTGTCAAACCGGATTATTTCTGCAGTCTGGATGAAACCTAAATTATTCATTCTCCCTTCCAGGTATGAATAACTTAACATAGTATATTCCTTTCTTGTGGGCTTCCCAGAACACCTGGCTGTTCACTGTGGAAAGCAATAATCACATTTTGATTAATCTTTGGCATGATCCAGCATGATTCTTTTTATAGTATCCTGAACCCAAGAAATGTAAGGCAATTTTACCATGTCTCTTAATTCACCATTTTGCAGTCTAAAAATATCACATTCCATCAATATGGAAGATATCACTGAATGTGGTGTTCCATATGGCTCTGTGATCATTTTTAATGGGAAAAACAGGCAAATTCAGGGTCACTATCATGAGGCAAAGGAAGTTAAACCCAGAAACAGAATATGGAATCATTAGAGAAAAAACACACACAGAGAGAGGTCCAGAAAGGCAGCAGAAATACACAGGCAAAAACAACTTAAATGGAAATTGAGCAGCACAGCCAAGTTGAACAGTAAGCAGCAGCCAAAACAAAGTTGAGACAGTGGCTAAGACAAAAAAACACAATGATAAACTACCTAGATCAGCATTATACTACCAACAACCAAATGTCTTTTTCTTCAAAATAATAGTCAGTCTTTGAACTCTTTGTATTTGCCATCAAAGGCCAAAAAACATTATGAGTAGCGTGGACCTCAGACTGTCGTTTTAAGCATATGTTGTTCATGTTGTGTGGCTTCAATTAATTCCCTATTTACAGTAACACTAATGCAAACATATCACAATGTTTTCTTTGCAAGATTTGTTCAGAGGGGATTTGTCTGAGGCTGAAGATAGGAGGAAGGAATATCAACAATCTAAGATATGCTGACGACACCATACTTCTTGCAGAAAACATTGCAGACTTGGAACAATCACTAAAGAAAGTCAAAGAAAAAAGTGCAAAGGCAAGCCTAATGTTAAACTTACAGAAAACAAAAAATAATTTGTCGTGAGTTGAAATGACCACAGAGGATTTATATAAATTATATAAATTCAACCTAGATAACAAGTAAATCGAAATAGCTAAAAATCTCCCATACCTTGGAACAAACATTGATCAGTACAGACAGCAGTCAAGAAATCAGAAGAAAATTAGGAAATAGAAAGGCAGCTATAAAAGAACTGGACAGAATTCTAAATTGTAAAGATATACAGCTGAACACTAAAATTAGAATCATTCATGCTATGGAATCCTGGGGTTTATAGTTTGGTGAGGCACTCTCTGGCAGCATGGATCTGTGCATGTGCACCTTCAAGCTGATTGCTAATCTATGGTGTCATTTTCACTGGGTTTTCTTAGGCAAGGAATACTCAGAGGTTGTTTGTCATTACCTTCCTCTGAACCTGGCCTACAACACCTGATATTCCTTGGTGGTCTCCTGACTGTGCTTAGCTTCCAAGATCAAAGAGGACTGGGCACCTTCAAGGTATTTAGCCACTTACTCCTCTCTAAATTGCAAATTCCAAGGTTCCATAGGAAAGAACCATAGCAGTTAAAGTGGTATCAAAATGAGTAGTGTGAAAGGGCCCCTGGGTGAAATGAAGCAGGATTGCTTCTCCCAGCTATACCAAGGAAAGATTGGAAGGCTATGCTGATGAATCAAATATCCAACTTTACTGAAAGAAAAGCATTTCTGTCCTACATTTAGAAAGACCAGAGTCTGAACAGAACATGAGCCCTGAGCTCATATCTCATACACCCTAATACAGTATTCTAAAAGTTGCCAAGTCACTCATACATTGCACATGTGCTGAGGTAACTTTCTATCCAACTAACATTCATAATAAATGTTTTAGTTTCCTTTAAAAACGCCACTTTACGGCATTGCTACTCAAGAGTGGTGGTCTGCAGTACCGGTCCCTGAGCCATCTGCTGCAAGTCCCTGAAAAGCTTCCAAGAAAGAAACAATACTAACCAATGAGTATAAGGATGATCCTGGTGTCTGGCACACTGGAGTGGGGGGACTGCTGGTTGTTCACATCAAATAGCTTGAAAACATTGCATTAGGGCATTTTCATAATAGACATCAACACTATTACAGCCTTGTAATAACAAGGAGATTCACACCTACAAAAAACGCTGACCTGTCATTGAATTCTCAGAGGTGCAGAGCTGCTCCCTCAACTTCTCCACATCATCGGGATGAACCTGCTCATAGAGGGTGCTGCCAAACCACTCAGACTGTGGCTGGTTCAGAACAGGAGTAACAGAATCAGACACATAGATCACTCGGCCTGTTTCAGAAGCTACAACAAAGAGAAAACCATCTGCAGCTTCGAGGATGAGGTGTTTCAGCTCCTAGCCAAGAAAACAAGAAGGAAGTATTAGAGCCAGTCAAACGTGAAACAATTTTAACAGGGCTGTGAAACTTTTGCTGTTGTCACTATATAACTCAATGCATTTTATTAGTGAGACCAGATTTCACTTCCTAATATGTTAAAATATATATTTTTTAAAAGAAAAAAATATTTTACATTTCCAGTGGCACTTCTGGTTTTTAATTTCTCTTTCTTTCACTACTCTGCAGCTATTATTTTTTAAATGCATGGAGCACATATGTGCTGTCGTTACGGATAGCTGCCATTATCTCATTCTTCTGCAGAACACAACACCCTGGTTATTCTGGGAAAGTGAAATGAACACTGCCAAGAAAGGCTGCACAAATTAGCAGTCCTGCCCCCGCCCCAAAGGTAAAGTCCCCATTTGTTTCTCTGAGCATTTTAGAATGACCAAAAATTTACCCAAAAGATCCCATTCGGTTCCTTAATTCATTCATTCCATGAGTTGCTAGGGCTTTCAAAAAGAACCTTCTGTACCAGGCTTGACTTTTACTCATACAACTCACCCTTTGCTGTATTTGCCAGGCTCTTACACTGCCTACCTACTTACTAAGTTTCCTTCAGTCTTCATTCTCAGGGATCTATACTTCCTGTTTCACATGCATTTAACTCTGCAAGGATGAATATGGTAGGGAACGATAGGAGACATGACTTTCCCCTCCATCTGAGGTTTGCCAGCTGCCACTATTGTTTTCCTTTTGGCCCCAGCTAGAAAGCCTTCCCCCCCTCAGAACATTTAGGTCTTTCTAGTAGGATCAAGACAGGAATTTACTATGCTGCATAGCTGCATGCTATTTTATTGCAATTAGATTTTTATATTACAGTTTGACTGATCTTGTATGCTGCTTTGAAGCCTGAAAGTGAAGAATGGCTAATAAGCACTTGAAACAGTGCAGCCCTATACATGCTAGGAAGGAAGTGTGGAAATTCCATGGTCACACAAACAATCCTTTATGACATGCAGTGTTTTTAGGGTGTTGTAAGATGTTACTGTGCATTCCGCTTCCCCACCCCATAAATAAAGTATAACACTGGGGGCTACATATTGCTCAAAACACACAGGCAAAAAGACAAACATATCAAAGTCTCCCCTTTCTTTGATAATATTTAATGCAAGCAGCACCAGCCTGTGGCAGAGCAAAAAATTCTATCCCCATCCTCTGGTGAGGGGCATAATAGTTAAAGCCTGCCATTGGCACATGTGACCAAAGATATTACAAATACCTTTCCCTTTCCCTGGCATTAAAAACATAGTAGTGAAAAAGTTAACAATTTGCTTGCCTTTTCACAAGATCCAAATTTGCTGTCTGAGACTGTTACCACAGTCTTCCTAATGGCACTACTGGCCCTGAATACAAATGCGCCACACATTTTGACATCACAATGATGCGGACTTTATACATCATGCCCCACAACAGATTAAGTAGATGAAGTTGATGGCATGGGAATTTGACACACAAAGTAGGTTGCAGTGAATAATACAAAGAAGTAGGATGGAGGGAAAATGCAACATTCAGATGCTGTGTTTGGTTACAGAAGTCACACGTTTTGGTCAGAAGCCTTTAATAGGACTGTGGTATGTTTTAATTGTTTTTTATATTGTTTTAGTTTTGTGTTTTTAACTAAACTGTGGTTTAATTGTGTTTTAAACTTTTGTATAAATACTTTTTAGCTGTACCATGTTTTTAATTGCTTTGAACCTATCTTGAATCCTATATAAGGAGAAAGAGAGGATATAAATAAAATAAAATGCAGCTCCAAACAAGATAAAATTCAGCCTTGCTATAATACAACAAAGTTTACATTTTCACTACAGATTCTCAAATACAATGGGCAATGCAATGTGTGAAACTGCCTTCAGTACTTCCATACCCATGAAGCCACCCACCTGCTCAGTTAGGAAAGAAGGCTTATATGCTCCATCGGTAGATTTGTTCCCAGTGCCCCTCATAGACTTCATGTGTGACACTGCCATGCGGAGAATGGTCAGCTTGTCAGGTTTGCGCGCCAAAGCGCTGCAGGTGGGCACCATGTCAGAGAGCTCGGTGATGTACTGGGTCATCTTGTTCCTCCTGCGTCTCTCGATCTCACTATGGTTCTCCCTAAACACACATGAGAAGGAGCAAACCGAGAGAGAAAGCGAGATGCTGTCGGTAAAAGATGTGGTGCTTGGAAATCATTACAATTGTTCAGAGCGTAGTAAAAAGGGTTGCATCACATGCTACCATGGCCAAGAAATGGAACCCAGAGGACAAGCCTATGCAGAGAGGAGAAGGATCAATTCCCAGCAGCTCCCATTGTGTTATATGGGATTGCTACAATCTTAGCTATGACTAAGTGTTTTTTACTTTGGATGGACACATCGAGAATTGTACTGTAAGTCTACTGCAGCATAATGAATTGCTAGGTTAGTTAGGCAATTTTAGACACCTATCCCAAACAGAATGCGGGCATGTTTCTGTCTTGGACTGGAATTCCCAGAATCCCACAGCCAAACCATGTTCACTGGGGAAGTTTGAGCACTGTAGTATAAAACTGTTACTTTTCAATGGCCCTAAATTTCACATCCTCCGCATTTCACAGATGAAAACCAGAACATGAGTGACCAATCTGTGGTCAAAATGACAAAAGTTACAAATGAGGAAGAACAAACAAGCCAGGAGAGGCTGCAGCATTTTGGTTTTGGCTGAGCCAACAGAGAAGGGCAAGAGTCTGCCCCTTTTTATCTCCTACCTCCCTGCTGAATTAATGGAGTGCAACCTACTTTTGCATTTTGAGCAGTCTGCAGCAACTGAAGTCTATAGAAGACCAAGGGGAAAAGTGAGAGGAAGAGAAAGAAACTGGGGTGTTTTAAAAGCAGCTGAAAAAGTGGAACAGCAGAGTTAATCAGGATTGTTTCTGCCAAATCAGAACATTTAGAGGGTATGACATTGATGCCATTAGAGAGAGTAGGGAACCTCTGGCTGTACTGTTGGATTACAAGTCCCATCTTCCTCAATTATTTACCATGCTTATTTGGGTCTGATAGGATTTGAAGTCCAACAAACATAGAACTCCATCTGTACGTTATCCTTTCTCCTCAAGAAAAGAAGCGATAACCATGGAACAATGCTGCATTCACGGGAGGTAAGAGCTGCCCCAAATTTCCAAAAGTGGGTAATCAGATTATTATTATTATTATTATTATTATTATTATTATTATTAACCTTTATTTATAAAGCGCTGTAAATTTACACTATTGAGGGATCCTCCAGGATGGAGTGGATGATGTACAATTCATTACAATTCCTCTTCTCCCCCAACCAGGTTCGTGTCACAGGTTTCCCCCAATGCACAGCCTCTTCCTCGGCTTGTCACAGCCATGCCATTATGCTAGTGAATCCTTTGGGATTAGCCTGGCATTTCTAATGCACATTAAGGAATCAAACATTACTGCCTTCCATTTGTCAGCTTGGAAATCTATGGCAAGCAACCCCAATCCCAGTGATTTCTTACAGGCACAGAGCACACCTGGAGCTCCCCTGCCCACAAAGCCTTAAATTGCAATGGAGGAAATAGATCTGCTTTCACATTCCCTGGCACAGATCTTCCTCCTCCACTGAAATTAACAGGGTGGGTCTTTACAGGCCAGGGAGCTCCATGTATGCATTGGAGTACACAGGAGCTCTGCACGGAGGCAACAGATTGTTGAACACTTCTGTTATTTCCCACTTCCAAGTCCAATCTCATTCTTGACAGCAGGCAGGGGATGAGCAAAAGCATTTCAAAGAAAGCACTGCAGGATCCCAAAGCTGGGAAACAAAGCCTTAAGAAAGTCAACTGTCCCATCCATCACACAGCAAGTCTGGTTAATGTACTATAAGTGAAGTTATTCCCACAACTGAACCAATCTGCTCAGTCAATCTTACTTCAGAATCATACCTTACCTTATATACCCTACATTACCATATAGGATGAGTCTCCCTTATCCAGAGTTCCGAAATCTGAAATATTCTAAAATCCAAAACTTTTTTCATGGATGGCTGAAATATGGTTAATAGTTTTGATTTCTGATGGGTCAATGTTCACTAACTTTGTTTCATGCACCAAAGTGTTAAAAATATCGTACACAGTTACCTTTATGCTATGTGTATAAGGAGTATAGGAAACATAAATTCTGTGTTTAGACTTGGGTCACATCTCCAAGATATCTCATTATGTGCGTATATGCAAAGAACAGGTATTCCAAAACAAAAAACAATCCAAACTCCAAAACACCTCTGGTTCCAAGCATTTTGGATAAGGGAGGATCAACCTGATCTAAGCATACTAGCTAAGTCTGCTATTTTTAACAAATTAGTTTAAACCCAGGCAACACAAATTCTGCAATGAGAAAAGCTAGATTCTCAACATGCCTTATGGTAGTCATAAGGCATAAACAACTTAGAGGCACACAACAACAACAACAATGAACATAGCCTAAGACATGAGCCAATGAATTCAAATTAAAGAAAGGAGATTCTACCTCACCATTCTGATGGTACTTCCTAACAATAAGAACTATTCAACATTGGAATAGAGTGCCTTGGAGGTGATGGGTCATCCTTCTTTAAAGGTCTTTAAAAAGTTGCTGAACGCTCTTCTCTTGGGAGTGTTTTAGTTGTATGTTCCTGCATGGTGTGGGTAGGACTACATAGCCCTTGTAGTTCATTCAGACTAACTGGCATAGGGCCACTGCAGAAATAATCCAGTGTGAGAGTGCTTTAACTGTCCTGGCTCAGTGCTAGGGAATTCTGGGAATGGTACTTGCAGCACCAATGTTCTTTGTCCGAGAAAGCTAAATGTCCCACAAAACTAGTGCCCTTAATTCCCTAGTATAGAGCCGGGCCTGTTAAAGCAGTCTCAAACTGGATTATTTCTGCACTATGTTTTGAGCCTTAGAACTCTTTTTGACTAGAGTTCTCAACTGTGCTGGGAGCTACTGTATGTCGGACCTTTCCCACTCACATGGAAGATGAAAAGGATAGGTGATGGAGGTAAGAAGAGGCTCAGGGCCTGCAAGTGAACCCCATTCCCTCACTGAGATGAGAAGGGTAAATCCCTGTGTGGTGGTAGAGGTCAATACAAAATCATTAATTAATAGTTTTAACATGTTTCTAATGTGGGTGAGAGAGAGAGTAAAAGTGATTGCACCTCTCAGTAATGCTGAATATGTGAACATTCAGTGTACATGGTCTGGCCCATCTTTCTCACACACCCACCACCTGCAATTCATTTGCAGGAAAGTAAAGCTTGCAGTGATACCTTAAGGCTAAAAAGGTCTGCCAAAGCCCACTGCAAGCAAAGATGAGCTCAGCTGCTGCAGTGATTTCTCTGCTGCAAATATTAAAACACATCAGCCAGTTTGGTATGCTGTTTGTTACATTTTTTTGTCTCTGAAACACAGGAAATTGTGTGCTTCCAAGAAAATATTGAACCAAATTTAGACAGTGATTGCAGTGTAATTTAGAGGGTGTGACAATCCACCTGACCCCAGTTCATAGCTCCAGTGGCAATGAACAAGTACAGGTGACACAGCATGTGCATCAATAAAGACCTTTATCAGCAACCCAACTCCAGCTTTTGAGAGTTAGGTGGTTGACTATTGGTGACAATTCCAGTAATGGTGGTAGTTTAGCTTGATTGTACAGATTCATCTCTTAGCAAATTTGCAGAGTGCTGACCAGAGCTTGCAAAAATTATATTTTTGCACTATAAATACCAGAATCACCCACTGGTCATGCAAACTGAGTAATTCTGGGAGCTCTAATCCAAAAAGGTAACTGTTCCTATTTCTGGTGCAGACATTGCTATCTTTCAGAATTCTAGCCAAAGGCTTCCCCTGTTTAGCCCTGACCTTTTAACAGGAATTAATAATTTACCTGACATCCTATTTTTATTGAATATCTTCTCTTTAGCTGATCTTGGCCACTCAATTAGCTTTCAACTTGTGTTTATTTTAAACTTTTTTACTTGGAACTTAAGATACTGCCTTCTATCTAGCTATACCATTTCTACACCAAGCCCAGAATTATCTGTTCTAATTGGTCGGACCTTTCCAATATCTTGAGCAGAAGAATCTTTCCAATTTTTTTTTTGGGGGGGGTCTGTTTTAATCTGTTGGGTCCCATATTTGGAGAAAGGTTAAGACATATATTAAATAAATAAAAATAAATCAGTCCCTGAACCTTACAGAAGAGACAGAGATGCCACTGATTGTATCTGAGACCTTCTAAGTGCAGAGCTTGGGCTCTACTACTGACCTACAGCCTCCTCCCTTGAAAGTATAAGTCACCTTGAAGGTTTTTGTAGCAGAAGGAGAGGATGGAGATGTGTGCATGTTCAACCATGAGTTTGGATTGCAAACAACTGTTACCTCGCTCAAAACTGAGGTGTTCTAACATCCTGTGATGCACATGTTATTCACTTTCCAAGGAATCCTCCTAAAAGTCAGGGAGCTGAAACCATTGTTCACACTCTTCTCTGTAAACGCACCAAAACTGACTCTATTACAAACATGCTCTGTTTTCATTTTACAGAATAGATCCTTCCAAGTGTGTACCTTCCTGATATGATTCTTTTCTCCCATCTGGCCATTCTTTTTTGGATCATCCATCCTTTTGACCACTCAAACTGCAAACAAGAGGAACTAAATTTCTAAGCTAAAGAGCTAAAGCCTGAAACGTTCAGCTTCTCTTTTAGGTAGCATTATCCCTCACTGTTCTCTCAGCGCCTACCTTGCATATTTTTCCTTATCACCAGAGATTTGATCATCATACCTATAAGACAAAAGCAAGAGCACAGTAAATAGATGAGAAAACAGTATGGTCAGTACTCATGCTGGCTGGAAATTCTGGAAAATGTGGTTCAAAAATGTAACTTTGGGCCTGAACAGACAGGCCAAAATAGAGCTGCTTTGGGCCACTTTGGAAGTGTGCTGTTTAAATGACACATTCATCCTAAGAGGCCGGAAGCCACACCAAAGCCATGCTCCAGTCCTAAGGACTGAAGCACAACTTTGGTGCAGCATCTGGCCTCTGAAGATGCATGTGTCATTTAAACAGCATACCTCCAAACTGACCCGAAGCAGTTTTATTTTGGCCTGTCTTTTCAGACACTTACCTAAGCTCTGGCTTAAAGCAGAGGTGAGCCACAACATAGGGAGCAGGGACCATTTTCCTACTATGCACCAACAGCTCAGTCCAAAATTGGTATCTGGAGAAACAAAGGCCAACCCCTTCCCCCCGTAAAATGTTTGGGAGACATCACCTATCAAAGGACTTTGCCATAGTGCTGCAGTTAGAGTCAAGAAATAAACAGTGGCAAAAACTGAGCAGAAAACCAGCATATGAGAGGCTGTTTTCATGAAGTCTACTTTTAGGACTGCAGATATGTCAAACTGACACATATAGGTGACTGATAGAAGAGGACCAAGGAAGCTGTTCACATAAATACTGCTTTGCCATTAAATTCATTTCAAGAGAAAGTGCTGATCCAGGTTGTGGGAGGACTATGCAATAAAACCCGAGTGATAAATGCTTTCAGAGTTTGACATATTATAAGAGGCACCCTGGTTATTCTGTCTTACTCCCTAGAACAGCCCAATATACTGCAACACCATGCTTTGCCAACACAAGAGAAAAATTATTCTAGTGTACAATCAATCAACTGCCTTGACTTGTTCTATCTTGGTACTGGGAAGGAAGGGCATAAATTTCCTAGTAAAATCAACACTTCAAATAGGGCTGCAATGTTGGATTTTCATTTACTATTATAATAATAATAAACCATTTTGATGAACAAAAAGAGTTTCATTCATTCAGGAAGAAATTAATTCTGTAAAAAATATATAAAAATAAAAGCATTTATAAAAACTAGAAATGACAATACCATCTTAGAAGGAATGCCCTTAAGAAGATTTCTGCTATGAGACATGCATCCAGCATCAACAATTCTTTCACTTGTAAGCCTGGAGGCAGGACTCTTCCTTATTTTTACATTTTGTACAGTACCAAACAATATTATGTATAAGACTAATACTAGCAAATTATGTAAATACATGTCATTAAGACCAATTTGCATTTCATATGATTCATTGGCTAAGGTGCCTTAATCAGATGACAACCTTGCTATTAACTATAAGATGCTTCAGCACCATCTTGACAGTCAAATATAAATATCTGACCTTGATCTTACCTTGAAAATTTGCTGGGTCCTTCACCATCTTCATCATCAAAGTCCATTCTGAAAAACGTTAAGTGTTCTGAATGAGTCAATCTTACTTAAAGAAACAACATACTTTATTTCTGCTGAGTAGCTTTCCCTTCCTATTTTCTATACTGCTTCTACTTTCAATTGCTTTTTTGACTAACTGGATAAGATTTTATAAGTAGCTTTGTTCTTAATGAACTAAGAAGTGCCATATGATCGTATAAAGCAGTAGGTGCCATAAGATTGTATAACGCAGTAGTGTGGAACCATGGTTTTCCAGAAGTGGTAACCTAACCTCCCCAACTTATAGAATTCCCTTCTACATAAGGTTTAGTCATCAACTGTCTACTTTCCTATGGCTGGTAGGCAGAAACATTTTTATATAGGTAGGTCTTTGGTTTTTAAGTTAAGAGTGGCAAAACAATCTTTTTAATGAGGAGATTATGTTTTTATATATTTTTAAAAGTTTTAATGTAATAACACTGTCATAATTTAGGGATTTTTAAAATGCAACTATTTAGCCCTTTTGGAAATTTTGTCTCAATTAGGTTTTTAGTGTACAGTCGGCGCTCCAAATTTGTGGCTTTGACTTTTGCGCATTTGATTATTCACTGATTTGATTAATATGTTGTCTCTAGGAATCTCTTGTTCCTCCAATATGACTTTAGGGTCAACATCAGCCAGACGTCATGCTGGAAGGCTTAGAGATTCCTAGAGAGAACACTTCTCTACACATGTGTAGGCCCTGCAGCTCAATTCTATGGTCAACTTCTAGCAGATGCTGAACACAGAGTTGTGCTGGAGGACCTAGAGATTCCTAGGGGGGGGGGTTCTCTCAGGCTAAAAAAATAGTGCTTTTGTTATTTGCGTTTTTTCCACTTTAAGATATAAATCTTATAACCACTACCCAGTCTTTGCTACTTCCTTTGTGTTCTAAATAATGAAATAATATTCACATGCATTTGGCCAGATTCATCAGGACAAGGGCTACATATACACCTGTTGTTGTTGTTGCTATTAGCTGCCCTCAAGTCGGTTCAGACTCATGGCAACCATGTGGATGAGACATCGCCAAGAATCCCTACCCTCCATTGCCCTGCTCAGATCCTACAAGCCCTTGCTCACAACCCCCGATTGAGTCGATCCACCTGGTTTGTGGTCTTCCTCTCTTTCTTCTACCTTCTACCTTTCCTAGCATTATTGTTTTCTTTACTAGTGATCTGTGCCTTCTCATTATGTGGCCAAAGTATGATAGTCTCAACTTGATCATCTTTCCTTCCAAAAAGCTCTGGACTGATCTGTTCAAGAACCCATTTGTTTGTTTTCTTGGCTGTCCAGCATCACATTTCAAATGAGTTGATTTTCTTTCTGTCTGCTTCCTTCACTATCCAGCTCTCACAGCTGTACATGGTAACTGGGAAAACAATGGCCTGAACGATTCTGACTTTAGTGCTCAGTTGTATGACTTTGCTCTTCAGTATCTTTTCCAGTTCTTCATAACTTTCCTTCCCATTTCTAGTCTTCTTATTTCTTGACTGCACTCTCCATTCTGGTCAATGCTTGATCCTAGATATGGAAATTCTTTAACTATTTCAATTTCCTCATTGTCTAGATTGAATTTGTGTATTTCTTCTGCGGTCATAATTTTTGTTTTCTTTATGTTCAGCATCAGACCTTCCTTTGCACTTTCAACTTTGTGCTTCCTTATTAACTGTTCCAATTCCTGAATATCTTCCGCTAATATTATGGTGTCATCCATATATCTTAGGTTGTTAATGCTGCTTTCTCTTATCTTCACTCCTCCTTTTTCTGATTCTAATTCTGCTTTTCTTATGATGTTTTCAGTATATAAGTTAAACAAGTAAGGTGATAGGGTGCAGCCTTGCCTGACCCCTTTGCCTATTGGGAACCACTCTGTTTCCCCAAGTTCTGTTCTGACAGTAGCCCCTTGTCCTTGGTACAGATTCCTCATCAGGACTATCAGATGGAGTGGTACACTCTTAGAACTTGGGGTTCATCTTCATATGTCTCCTCATTCCAAATATCATTCATTCCCTCATCTCTTTTATACAACCTATACAGGCATCAAAATTCCTGACCCACTGCCACCAAGGCAAGACTTCTAATAGCGGACACACTTTAGCCAGAGTTGTAGCTCTCCAAATATTGTCAGACTGCAACTCCCATCAGCCCTAGCCACCATAGCCAGTGATGAAGGCTTGTGAGAACTGCAGCCCAACAAAAACAGGAGTGCTGCACATGGTCCTTTCTGTCTTGAGCAGTACTCTACATTCATTTAAAACATTGCCTTCACACTTCAGCTGAACTTTGCCAACTTACAGCCATTATTTCTTGAATGGAGAATGTCACATTATCCATCAAATTCAGAGTTATCTTCCCTTCATTTGTGTTGCTTCTTCTTATCATACATTGATGGAGAAACAGTGACCTCCAGTGGCTATTTTGGCTAGCTATAAAGTGAGCTCAGTTCACTCTTAATTTCTCTGCAGAACAGGATATTATTCAAAGGCTATTCTATCGACCCAAAGATTTCTGAAGTCAAACAAAGTCCTCTTCTTATAAACCTTCAATCACTGTCACACTGTGTCTACCAGGAAAAAAATAGATTGTTTTTCTGTAAGTACTTTCTTCAAAACAAGCCCTCTTTTACACAAATTAGTTTTCGCTGTCTCGCTTGTATGAAATGTACATCTATTTATATATTGATACATGTTTTCTCCAACAATTATTCTCATAGAAAAACATAAAAGAACAAAATTGTTATGTTAATATATTTTCTGATAGGTTAGGATATCTGTTTCTTCCTTCATATAAAGTAGCCCATGTGGATTCAGACACAGAGAGGTAGAAACCAGAGACCACCTTGGTTTAAAACAGTGATTCCCAAACTTTGGACCTCCAGATGTTTTGGACTTTAGCTCCCAGAATTCCTGACTGCTGGCCAAACTGGCTGGGGCTTCTGAGAGCTGAAGTCAAAACACCTGGAGGACCAAAGTTTGGAAACCACTGGTTTAAAGGCTATTATTTCAAGGCAACAGTTCAGACTGTTGGAACATTCAGGCACTGGTTCACACAAATCAAAAGTAGGAAGCAGGAGCTGAAAAAAACTATGACATAAACAATGTGTAAGACAATTGCCCCCACAAGCTGGGTACTCATTTTACTGACCTACAAAAGGATGGAAGGCTGAGTGGACTGTGGAGCCATCATCTAAGATCGAACTTATGATTTAATAACTAATTATTTGCTTTTAAAGTTGGCTCTCTGTATCTACAGATAATTTGTCCATGGATTCAACCATCCGCAGTTTAAAAATATTTTTAAAAATCTAAAAAATAAACCTTGATTTTGCCATTTTATATAAGGGACACCACTCTCCTGTGCCATTGTATAAAATGGGACTGAACATACACTGATTTTGGTATCAGTGGGGGTGGGGGGCCTTTCTGGACCCAAATCCCAGCAGATACCACATGCCTACTGTAATTCAGGACACTGATAAATGACTGTCTGAAGCAGCCACTTCATTCTGCCTAATCACAGGGTCAGCACAGTCCAGCAAGGCTCTTCTTATGCAGCATTTCTTCTGTATATGCACAGTTTGCACCTGCGTAGACCTGAAAGGAACCACTGCTGACTCATTGCCCACTCCAGGGATGCTTGCTGCTTTCAAGACCTGCTGGCTGAAAGGGCTTCCAACATACAGACTATTATTTATGCAGAGTATTTATATCCTTCCTTTTCAGTTCATAAATCAAACCATTCAAGGGAGTTAAATAAACCAAGGTTAAGAAAGCATAATCCTTGGGCGGGGGGCGGAGAACCATATTACTACATATAAGAAGCAGCAACCAGCATCCTTTTTTGAAAAGGACAAAATAAAGACATTAAAAGGAGCCATCAATGTCATCCAGTGTTCAGGTCCAAGATCTGCCTGGTAAGAAAAACACTTTCAAGGGGCAATGAAATGTCTTCAGGGACTTGGTTTATATGGATCTCCTAGTTCAGGGAGTTCAAAGGACCAAAACCAATGTTGTTTTACATGTTCTCATGAACCAGCCTCAGATAAGGCTGCATACACAATCTCTCATAACAATCTTAGTCACTCAGAGAGATACTAGAGGAGAAGGCTTAACTATCCTACTCTGCTTTTTATTGTCTCTGTGTACACCAGACTCCATCTTGTAGGATCAGGACAGTCCCATGTTTAATAATAATGAATGCTGTTATTCATTTTGTCTGCTGAAACTGGTCTTCCAGTAGCTTCACTCATTTGCCTAGAAATGAATAATGGCTGAGATATGACATCAGAGCATAGTTTCCTTTTCTGCCAGCAGAAGTCGTCTTGGGAAGAGATACTGGCCTGTTACAGACAGCCAAAATAAAGCTGCTTCGAGTCACTTTGGAGGTATGCTGTTTAAATGATACATGCGTCCTAAGAGTCCAGAAGCCGAACCAAAGCCACGCTCCAGTCCTAAGGACTGGAGTGCAGCTTTGGTGCAGCTTCCAGACTCTTAGGACGCATGCATCATTGAAACAGCATACCTCCAAAGTGACTCGAAGCAGCTTTATTTTGGCTGTCTGTATAGGGCCACTGCTTCTTAGTGAGGAGGGGAGGAAGGGCAGAAGCAATTCAGATCATGAAGTAGCAACTAGACTCAGCTGGGGTGGTGCGGGGGATAAATGGTTCAGCGGTACTACATGAGAAAAGGACTTTAGGGTTACTGTTGATCGTAAGTTGAACATGAAGCCAGCACTGCAAATGCTATATTAGCCTGCATTAATGGAACCACAGTTTCCAAGTCAAGGTAAGTAACAGTCCCACTATATTCTGTGCTGGGCATACCTCATCTGGAGTACTGTGTTCAGTTGAGGGTGTCTCATTTTAATAAAGATATGACCAAGTTGGAGCAGAGTCAGAGAAGGGCAAAAAGGATGATAAACGATATGGAGAACAGAACATATGAGGAAAGATTGAAGGAGCTGAGTGTGTTCAGTCTGGTGAAGAGAAGACAGAGGAGAGACATGAGTGCATTCTTTTAAAGACCTGACGGGTTGTCCAGAGGGTAGAGCCAGGTCTAATGGTTTGGAGTTAGAGAAAGGTAGATTATGTTTGAACATTAGAAGGAATATCTTCATAGTAAGAATGGTTTGGCAATGGAGCCAAATGCCTAGAGAAATGGTACTGTCTCCTTTTCTGAATATCTGTAAAGGGAGTCTGGATAGCTACCTACAGGGGAAGCTCCAGCAGAAGATTCTGCATTGAGCAGGAGGTTGGACACCATGGTCCGTGAGACCCCTTCCAACTCTATGAATCGATTGCTGTATGACTCTAGGTCACTTCCTTTTGGAAAAAGAATATGGCAAAATTGCCTCCACACCCTCTAGACAGGTGTGGGGGCAACAACATCTATATAAAAATAATATATTGTTGATGAAACAAAAGAAAATTAGGAAAAATCATATTGGAGCCTGGTAAAAAAAAGCACTATGTTGCCAGTATATTATGAGTTCAGAAGGGAAAGCTGAGCAAGGGGACATCTGGAAATTATTGCAGAGGGAGGAAAATGCAGGATTTTTATTTGGAGCTCAAAAACAGGTGATTCGGACCAATAACATCAATAACATTTTCAGAAATTAGCTACAGATAGTAAAAACCATCTATGTAAAGAAAAAGATGAAACTGCTGGTGTGTTCACGAAGCAAGACTGCATAGACTCAGATCTAATAAATACTGTGATAAATCACCAGCTGTGGTACTTTGGAATCTATGCACAATTTACCATCTGCAAATACGTGATGTGATCACGCATCTGAAAAGGGTTGCTAAAAACGAAGTAGGAATTTTACAGGATTTTAACATTCAAACTGATATACAATTACAGCATCTTCTGCTAGATATAACTGTGACTGCGAAAAAGCAAATTTCCCTGGGGATAGCAGAATCAAAGACCAAATGATGAGCATGCTTATGAAATATTGAAACCCACCAATTGTGATTCTGCACCTATGTGAAAAGAAACCAACCAGTGACTCTGGAACTGTTTTCGGGGAGGGAGCTCAACACTGGCAGACAGTTACTAATTTTGCTTACTTCCATGGGGAGGGCAAATTATTTTCCCTATTCGTTGGCATTAAAATATCCTCCAATATGAAGACTCTTGCAAGCCCACTGTATATTTAGAGGTCCCTTTCATGTTTATTCCCAGGTTTGTGTGCACAGGATAGAGCACAGGCAGCCTTTATTTTTCCTGGAAGGACTCAATGAGAATGGCTGTCCTTAATATTTCCTAGTGCCTGATCATTTAGTACACTTCTGACTGATAATTCCTGAGAAGGCTTAGCTACATAAGAGTCTTGGTCATTCAGTTCTGCCAAATCACTTCAGGGGACGGGGCTCAGTTCTTGTAGGCTAGCACTGGGGGCCTCAGGTCACCCTCACACCCATTCCAGGTCCATGAAGCCACCTCTGGTTTTTGCAGTGATAAGATTGCAATTCTACTGAGGGTAAGTCTAGACAGACTGACAAAACATCCAAAAGATATTGCTATATATAGGATCACAATAACACTGTCAAAAAAAAGCAAAGCGTTATTATCTGATGTCCAACATTCCAGTAACTAGGTGCTGTGGGCTATATTTCAGAGGAAAAAACTAGCAAAACCACCTTGGAGTATTCCTTGCCTAAGAAAATCCTATGAAATTAATGGGGTTGACAGGTGACTTGAAGGCACATATATAAATCCAACATCTAGTAGACTGTGAAGCCAAGTACAGTAATGACTACAGTGCTGCTGCTGCTAATCATTACAAAAGCAGTAACTGCAATAATAATATTATTGACTATAACAACATTAATAATTATTAGGTATAATGATCATAACAACAGTAAAAACAAAGGAACAGCAGCAGTATTACTACTTTTGTAGTATTGAGAGCACGCCTCATAAACTGTCTTGTAAAGTAGGGTGAGGAATCTTTGGTCCCTAAGATGTTTTGGAGTGTAACTCATACAGTCTGCTACCATTGGCTGTGGTGAAAAGGCCTGACTGGTGTTTTGCAAATCAAAATATGTGAGAGCCAAATTCCCTCCCTGCATGATAAGAATTACATTAACAGTTCTGTAAAATTAGCATTACTATTACCAACAATAATTGGTGAGGTTAAGACTAAAGCTGAGAATAATTAATCTATTACAAAGAATTTGTTATTTGTAATTAATTGCTTCCAAGCTCTGCAACTGCCTAAGGCAACTTTAGGTGTTACCCCTTGCCTTAAGGGTATGCACATAGAATAAACTTTCAACTTTACTTTGAATCCATGAAGTTGACTTACCCCGAGCGTCTCTTTCCTCCTCGAGCAGGCATGGATCCTGCCATTCTTACTTGCCCCGCAGCCATTGGAGCCACTGGCAATGTCACTGATCCAGGTATGTCTGATGCCATTTCTATAATAGAGATGGAAAACAGAGGACCATTTAGCATAATGAACTCATGCCAGAATGGTATAGTGTCAGGTTATTGGACTGGGATCTAGGAGAACCAGTTTCTTGCCTCCACCTTAGATCAATCTACCTCTTTAACGTATCTCACAGTGCTATTCTTATGAGAATAAACTGAGGAAGAGGAAGGCTATGTATACCACATTAAGCTAATTGAAGGAATGGAAAATGTCATAAAAATTAAGTAATCAAATAAATAATTTGGGATGTTTGTATGGCTGGTATCCTGTTGAGAATATACATCACAAACCAGTCAACAACTGTACTTTTGAATTGTGGGGTTATGCAATGTCTGTATTCCCAAGAGGGAAGCATTACCAGAGCTGCACCACTGGAACCAATGCACAAGCAGTGAGTAGTGTGGTCACTGCACAATAGTCACAATGAACAACAGTACAACACTTTATGCGACAGGTTGTCCTTGCACAATGACAAAGAGAGGAGGAGCCCAACAAAGCCACATGGCATAGGTAACCCAGAACAGAGAGCAGTGAAATGTCATGCACCCAGCTGGAAAAATGGCCTCAAGATTTCATGATGTCCCATTGTTGTTGCGGGTGCTCCCACTGTGCAGTGGACACCTTGCATAGTGCCCCATTGTGCCCTATTGCAATTCTCTAACATGGTTGTGTCTCATGTTGACAATATAGCCCCATCATTGGAAGGTTACACATTGCAGCCCATATAACACAATCTAGATCTGTGTACCTTACAGCTGGCCAGGGTACTTACCATATTGTTTTAATGATTAAATTACCAATTTCAATGGGACAAGAGGGAACATTTTTGTCCTGAGGCTCATTTCTAAAAATAATTCTCACCATTTAACACCAGTATTGTCTGAACTGAACCAAAGAAATGGGAAGATTCCATCATTTACTTCCACTGTGCCAGGAGACCTTCTTAAGTCAAGCTGTTATGTACCTGGCCACAATTCACCAATAGGCATATTATGTATTGTCATTGCTGCTGATCATTACTTTGAGGAAATTTGACTGGTACATTAGGTTTTATTAGGGGAACTAGTTGCCAGCCAAAAAAGCGACAGAGCAGAAAGAATAAAACAATGTATTTTAAGAAGTAATCTAGGGAGAAAGATTTCTATTTATGCCCAGCCACGATATCTACCTGCAGCCAATCCAGAAATGGAAGCAGAACATCTAGCACAGTGATGGTGAACCTTTTAGAGACCGAGTGCCCAACCTGCAAACCAAAACCCACTTATTTATTGCAAAGTGCCATGTCCCTCTGGCTTTCTAGTAACAAACTCTGTGCTGGGGCGATGACACATGTACCCACATAGAGGGCTCTGAGTGCCACCTCTGGCACACGTGCCATAGGTTCACCATCACTGATCTAGCAGGTTAGTTATTTACAATGTATGTCATACCTGCAACCCAGATCTACTGGTGGGTATTTTCCATGACTGTAGTCTTCTACAGAAAATTTTGCACCTTTAGAAAGTTGTTATTTCATTAAAAAAAATTGGCAACATAAGAGAAAATATATTTAAATCAAAACAGGCAAATGAAATGGGTATCAGTGAAAGCTAAAAATAAAACTCTAACCACTTTCATGTGACAGTCCCACAGAAGCAAGCATGACTATTTAGCCTGAAAACGAGAATACAGGTAGCTCTTTTGGTGTCTAAAAATCAGTGCACATCAACCGTTTCCTACACTGTCATTCAAAAACTGGCAAGGGAAGTTTGTGATTTTCTGTGGCTTCCAATATTTACAAGCATACCAATTCAAGAAATCATTACTGAAGCAACCCCCTGCCATGCAGGAAATCACAACCAAAGCACTCCCAACAGATGGTCATCCAGCCTCTGTTTAAAGACATCCAAAGAAGGAGCCTCCACCACTCTCTGAAGGAATCTGTTCCATTGCCAGACAGCTCTTACTGTGAGGATGCTCCTCCTAATGTTGAGGTGGAATCTCTTTTCCTGTAGCTTGCATCCATTCTTCCGGGTCCTATTCTCTGGAGCAGCAGAAAAGAAGCTTGCTCCTTCCTCAATATGACATCCCTCCAAATATTTAAACAGGGCTATCATATCACCTCTTAACCTTCTCTTCTCCAGGCTAAACATCCCCAGCTCCCTAAGTCACTCCTCATAAGGCATGGTTTCAAGACCTTTCACCATTTTGGTTGCCCTCCTCTGGATATGTTACAGTTAATCTCTTAGGTCTTTTATTAAACATAGTTTTCCAAATCAAGTGAACTGGGAAATGATGGCTACCATTTCCAGAGCAATCATGGCCATTGTGGAACACCAAGAAAAGAGGGGTGGCAAAAGAATAGGTAAACCATTTTAATTTCACAGGGGCCATCTGATAAACTCTTGAAATTCTGCAGGACAACTGACGACATTTTACCACAGTAGAAGCCACTATGGATTTCCTCCTAAGGTTTTCTTTATTTTTTGTAAATTATAAATATGTAATAGAGTTTATAGATTTCCGGTACCTAGGATCAACATTGATCAGAATGGAGGCTGGAGCCAAGAAATCAGAAGACTAAGAATAGGAAGGGCAGCGATGAAAGAACTGGACAAGATCCTAAAACATAAAGATATACAACAAGCATCAAAGTGAGAACTGTATTCCCATCACCAAGTATAGGTGCAGTGAAGAAAATGGACAAAAAGAAAACCAGCTCATTTGAGATGTGGTGCTGAGAATGGACAGCCAAAAAGATCCCCCCCCCAAAAAAAGAATCCTTGAATAGATCAAGCCTGAAGTCTCCCTGAAATCCAAAATGATCAAAGTAAGGGTGTTCTACGTTGCTCAAATCATGAGAAGGTATCATTAATTAGAAAAGACAATAATGCTAGCAAGGTTGTAGAAAGAGAGGAGGACTGCATGCCAGATGGCTGAACTTAATCATAGAAATCACAGGCCAAAATCTCTAGGACCTGTGCAGCAGTGGAGGATGGTTAGGGGGGCTTGGAGGTGCCTCATCCACTGGGTCGCCATGAGTCCGAGTCGACTCAAGAGCAGTTAACAACAACCAAGTAGAGTTCAAATCCCTGCAAGGCTATGGGAACACACATTACTATACCAAGCAATTTTGAAGGGAGGGGCGAGCTAGAGAACAATGTTAGAATTCAAGCATATCATATGTCATGCAAACTTAATCATGAATTTTTGCTCCAAAACAGGCTGAATTTACTTAATAATGGGGGTGGGAGACTACTCTGCACATGCTCAAAGTGCCACCACATTGTCTCAAAAATGCTAAGACCTAGTTTTTTGGAACGAAAGAGTTTAGAGCAGAATGTCAGGACCTCAGACAGGCAATAAGCTTTGTAAATAACTCTGTAACAGTTCATGTTTAAGTTGTATGGCCGCCAACAGTTTTTAGAAGCTCAACATTCCACATACGATTACTAGTAATCTGTAAGTTGTGTCATCCTTAAAGACCGAGAAACTAACACTCTTCCCCCATTTATGTTCTGGGCTGGTGCCCTCAAAGAAATATCAAGTTATCAGAGGTGAATAAGGAACAATTAGCCCCAATGGCAAATATGCCACTGTGTTGGGGGATAACATGGAGTATATAAATGGACTACCTACCTATGGCATATATTGTAACCCCCCTTTGAATCCCACCCACTGTGAGAGAAAGGTGGGATATAAATCCTGGAAATAAATAAAATAATAAATAAAATGTTCATCAGAGGCACTGTGGGAATGAGAAATGAATGAATGAATCCAGTAGGATCTTATGGGTACAGAACTGTATTAAGTCAGAAATACCATGTTATCAGCCCAGTCCTATTTATACTTACTCAGAGATGAGTCCCACATATAGGACTGCAACATATGAGTAAGCCCAAGGAGCATCTTTTAAAAAAATGTCAGTTTTCTGCATTTCTGCACTCTGAACTGATAATTCATTTTACATTAATGCTAAGAAGAAATATGGATAGTGTTTCTAAGGTGAAACTACAATGCACCATTAAAAAACCCACCCATTCTTCAAAGATATTGCTATTTGAGCCACACATTTCTGCACAACCAAGTGATTAGCAAAGAGTTTTATCATCTAATACGAAATAATTTGTAAATGGGCAGCAGCAGGGGAGAATCTAGCAGAAAAGCCCTCACTAAAATGAAGCAGTATCTACTGTACAGTATAAGACAATTGTAAATTTAGTCACCTCCTGCTGACAGAAAAATGATCAAAATAAAGTAAAAATGAACTCTGCAACAGAACAATGAATGAAATTCTTTTATAATATGGTTATTTTAGTGTAGAAACTTTGGAATAAAAGAAAATAATCTTTAAACAATGGTCAAGTCACACAGATTTTAGCAAATTCTCCCTTTCAGCATCTCTCTCTCTGTCTCACACTCACATACACAACCACACACCCCAGACACACCCCAGCTATCCAAATCCCACATAATATCGCCCACCTGTATAGAAGGATGACCTCAATGATATCTTTTTATCCTTGAGAATGAATCCTCCTTTAAAAGAAATTCCTAAGAAATGCTGGAAACCTCTGGGAAGAAATACAATCACATTGGTATTCTGCTCAGAAAGTGTCATCACAGATCTGTTTACCTTAACTGTGGACCATGATTCATCTGGTGACAAATGTCTTGCATACTGATCAATTTATCGTGGGGTGGGGAATTATCACCATTTTCTATATTAACCACTTGAATTCTGGAGGTAGAAAGACATTTGGGAATGCATTTAGATGTTAGCTAGTTATGTAACAAAATTCAGTTATCTGCACGTCGATTTGCCAGCTCTCCAGGGGAATCTAATTATTTGGCAAGCAAGATGCCCAATATTGCAGATACCTAACCCAGAATTATCATTTACACTGCTATTTGAAGAAGGTACCAAAAACATACCCTTCCAACTGGCCTGATTTGACAGGGACTCCTCTGTTGTTCCACTTTTTTCAGCCGCTTTTAAAATGTCCCAGTTTTTCTGTCCTCCTCCCATTTCCCTCCTTAGTCCTCAAGCTTATTTCAGTTGCAAACTGAGTTCAAAGTGCAAAACTAGTTTGTACTCATTTGATTGAAAAGGAAGGAGGAAAGGGAATCTTGCACTTCCCAGTAGGCTCAGGCAAAACCAAAGTGCTATGGCCTCTCTCTCTTAAATCAAAAACACACTGCAGAAATAATCCAGTTTGAGACCGCTTTAACTGTCCTGGCTCAATGCTAGGGGATTCTGGGAACTGCAGTTTTGTCAGACATTTGGTCACCTCTGTCAGAGAGCTCTGGTGCCACAATAAACTCCAGTTCCCAGGATTCCCTAGCACTGAGCCTGGACAGTGAAAGCCGTCTCAAACTGGATTATTTCTGGTGTGTGTTTTGGATCATAGTTTACTTGTTCTTCCTCATTTATAACTTTTTTCATGTTGACCACACTCTGATGTTGCTTGGCCATGTGTGCCTTGGTTTTCATCTGTGAAACGCTGGAGGATATGAAATGGAAGGAGTACCTTCTGAGTGGCAGGAGAGGTGTCTGCTGTTTCTCACTTTCACCACAGCCCCCTCTACAAATAAGAGACAGTGCCATCCTCTCTTCCATGTCCTGCCAGAGAACTTCACAGATGAGGGGGGTAGTTGGGGACCATTAAATAATTTGACTAGCCAACCTCCTTGCAATCCTGATAATAAAGCAAGTCTTTCTTCTCAAACAGCCTGAGATTAGTACTGTATTTTCTGGCGTATAAGACTACTTTTTAACCCAGGAAAATCTTCTCAAAAGTCGGGGGTCGTCTTATACACTGGGTATCATCTTATAGGGCAGGTGCTGAAACTTCCGAGCCACCGCATATGGTGGGGGGAGCTCAAAAACAGCCGTGGCCACATCCCCACCATATGCAACAATCGTATGAAAGCAGCTACCGCTCTGATAGTCTTGGAGACAGGGAGGGCTGGGCAGGCAGGGAGAGCTGACCAATCCAACAGGCTTTGTATATAACAAGGTTTCCTGCTAAATACCTACATGTCATAAGTATCTGAATTAAAATTACCATATTGAAATCAAATCTGATTTTTTAAAATTTTTATTTGGTGTGCGTTGGAAGAGGGGTAGTCTTATATGGTGAGTATATTCCAAACTCTATATTTTAACTGGAAAAGTTGGGGGTCGCCTTATACGCCCAGTCGTCTTATATGTCGGAAAATACGGTATTTAGAATTTCCCAGGGAGATGGGAACCTAGCCTATTTGGTGGTAGTATGCTTACAGTTTAGAGTGGTTGCTAGAAGTGCTCCAAGGCAGTGGTCCCCAAATTTTGATCCTCTACGAGTTTTGGACTTCAGTTCCCAGAAGCGCCAACCGGCTTGGCCAACAGACAGAAATTCTGGAAGCTTAAGTCCAAACATCTGGAAGACCAAAGTTTGGGAACTACTGCTACAAGGAGTAGCAACTTATTCACTTAATACAGGTGCCATAACTATGCACTCAAGATTCAAACGCAGTGGGTGATATCACGTTGTTATTTTATATTGAAGCAGAAGGGGAAGATAACTGGGACTGTACTGAATATTTTACAAAAAAGTCTAGCTGAGTAAGCAAGCTGGATGTATTTTGCGTAACACCAGAATAAATGAATTAGCTTTTCATCTGCTTCTGAAGCCCTATTCAACATAAACAAGCGGAATCAAACTTCAGAAGTACAACCTTGGACAGAAAAATACATACCCTATTTTTACAATTTGCAAACCAAGATATTGTAGTTCACGAGATCAGTGAACTAGAGAGAAGGCCTCTGGAGGAAGCTGGCCACGGCATCTTCAATTCACACATACATTGGTTATTCCATTTGAAAGAATGGGGGACAAAAAATGGAGTTGCACATGCACTCCATCAGAATTTTCATTCCAGAAGAAAACTTAGTAAATGCAGCTCCTTTAGTAATGAAAAAGAAAAAGTGACTTTGTAAATGGTCCAACTCAGCACACTACAAAAGCATCTAAACCAACGGCTCCCAAACTTTGGTCCTGCAAGTATTTGGGGCTACTGCTCCCAGAAGTCTCTGCCAGCTTGTCAATAGTCAGGGATTATGGGTCTGAAGTACAAAATATGTGGAGGACCAAAGTTTGGGGATCAGTAATCTAAACAGTAAGAAGATTAGTATCTTTTCTCATATGGCAAGTTATATAGATTTAATTGACCAATTAAAAGTATAATTATTGATCTGACAAGACTTATTTAATTGGGTGACAGTCCTATTATTCACATTTATGACAAACTCCTAGGTGCATAATAAAGATTAAAATGGCACTGGGAGAGTCTCTGGTAACATAATGAACAATAAATGTCTTTTATTAGCTGGCCTTTTTGTGCATTTCTGGACATCTATATTTCCCTCAAGTCATTCTCAGAAGATTGTTCCCTTTGAGCAACCAAAAAAGTTTCTAAAGTGTAATACCTTCTGAAAAAAAGCTGTTCTCTGTTTCCCCCACAATAAAATGCAAGCCAGGATGCAGAAAATGGGGAAGGATGAGCTTCTTTAATGGCACAAGGACATTTACTGGATGCAGAGTCCAAGCCACAACAATGCTATTGTACCTTCAAATGTCACTGGACTGCAAATCCCATAAAATCTCATCATTGCCTATGCTAGTCAGGATGGGAGCTGCAGTCCAATAACATCTAGAGGGCCATATATTTGCCCAGTTCTACATTAAAAGGTGCATAATTTTCAAAAACAAAAGGAAAAAATGCACAGTTAATTATCTAACTGAAGTTATTAAAGTAAGTATGTTGACACAAATGTGTACAATGGAGCCTATCTAATCTGTCTTTAGAATACTTTGTTGGATTGCCAGGTTTTACTTTGCTTTTTAAAAAAAAAACCTGGATGCAATCCAAAGTGCTGGCACTGAGTTAAGCATAATGGGTCCAGGATATTTGAAAGGCCACTTCTCCCCCTGCCTTGCCTGATGTAGATCACAAGCTTCACTGAGAAGGTTTAAAATACATAATGGAAATCCTAAGAAAAGCAGAGATTGTTGGTGGGGGGATTCATCCCAGTATCCATTTTGAAGATGCTTTCAAATGATCTCTAGAAGGTTCAAAATGTTTCTCTTTACTCACATAAGGCTTCCCTGACCTGGTTGTTTGAGTTCATATGGATATGTTTCTATTTCTGGGTTAAAATGTTTATAGAAGCATGTTGAATTGCCCTTCCTTTTGGGGAGACATAGGAACCTATTCCTATGAGAGCCAGTGTGGCAGACAGTTGGCCCTTCACATTTGCGGCTTTGATTATTTGTGCTTTTGATTAATATGTTATCTCTAGGAATCTCTAGGTCCCCCAGAGGAACTCTGCCAGACATTGATGATAGAGTTGTGTTGGAGAATCTAGGGGTTCCTAAAGAAAACACTTCTCTAAGCATCTGTAGGTCCTTCAGCACCATTCTATGATCCACTTCTGGCAGATGCTGATCACAGAGTTGTATTGGAGGACCTGGAGATTCATAGAGAAGTGTTCTCTTAGGTAAGAAGAATAGTGATTTTTTAAATTTGTGTTTTTTCCACATCCACGGGTGTCTCTGAACAATTCTTTAAACAAATTTTGCCAAGCAAGTCCTGTGAGAGGTCTGCCTTAGGGTTGCCATAAGTCAGAAATGACTTGAAGGCATGTAATAACAACAACAACAACAACAACAAGCCTATCCCTACTATTTTAATGTTATTTCTGCCTCTAGTTTCAAATTTCCTGTTAAAAGAAATGCTTAGGAACACACCCATTTAGTTATGTGAGGTGTATCTTTATAGGATTACAACCATAAATTACAGATTTTTCACCCTTGTCTAGTGAGATCCTTCTTTTAATAATAATAATAATATGTTTTGTTTATATACCGCTATTCCAAAGATCATAGCGGTGAACAGCAAGTAAGCTAATTAGCAAGTAAGCTAATTAGCAAGTAAGCTAATTTGCCCCCAACAGTCTGGGTACTCATTTTAGCAACCTCGGAAGGATGCAAGCCTGAGTCGAGCTTGGGCCCCTTTGCTGGTCTTGAACTCGCAACCTTGTGGTTTCGAGTGAATGGCTGCAGTACAGGCATTTAACCACTGCGCCACCAGGGCTCTTCCCACCTTTCTTTCTTAGTGTTGGTTGATACATTTTTAAAATACCCAACTTGACTAATGCAACCTTACCTTAGGGTTTTCTCAGCAAGATTCGTTCACAGGGAATTTACCATTGACTCTTCAGCAGATATGAAGCTGAGAGAGTGTGACTTGCCCAAGGTCACCTAGTGCATTTCCATGGCTAAGTGGAGATTGAAACCCTGGTCTCAAGGAATCCCAAGTCCAATATACACCCTATTACACTATGCTGGCTCTCTCTGATCCTTTTAAGTGTGTGAGACTTTCTGCATGCAAAGTGTGAGCTCTGAGATACAGCTCATTCCCATTCTGGAAATACTTCTCTGCCTGAAATTTCTGGAAATGATCCTAGTTTATATTTACAAGGCTTCTTTTTTTCCAAAGAAGCATATAGAGAACACTTTTACAGATGGCATAAGCATCTGAGTGTAAATAAAATGCTATACGAGATCTAAATTCAGTGCTATAAACCAACAAAAGATGCCTCCCCTCCTTCCCATATCTGCTGAAGAGTGTAAAAAGTGCAGCCTTTTCAAATTCAAAGGAAGAACATAAAAATATAAAAACGATGAAGGTTGTCAGATTTGGCAACTGCTTTCTTCTAACTCATATTCAACAAAGGAATCCAAGATAATAACACAGAAAAGAACTTGCTCTTGTCAAGCTTTTACAAAAAGAAATTGTGTGCAAAACTATTGAGTGCTAGCTCTAAGGAGGGAGAAAGGATTCAGAACAGAGAGAAAGGAATCGCTGAACATGATGTGTTTTAAAACCCTCTGAAGCTTACAGTGGTATTTCTGAAATACCAAGAAACCTCCATTTCTGAAATGCTCACTAAAACCCCTCAATCCAGATCCATAAGCAATGGGGCAATGGCATGAAATTCCTTATGGATATTGTACTGTCACCTCTGAGATGGTTCACACAACTGGGAGCATTCTGCACATGTATGATTTAGGTTAATCTGAGTAGGAATACAAACCAAAGATAGAACTCCTATGGAGGATAGGCAGAAATAGAAGTACACTTTGGTCCAAAACACACTGCAGAAGGAATCCAGTTTGAGACCACTTTAACTGCCCTGGCTCACTGCTAGGACGTCCTGGGAATTGTAGTTTATTGTGGCACCAGAGCTCTCTCACAAAGATGAAATGTCTCACAAAACTAGAGTTCCCAGAATTCCCTAGCATTAAGCCAGGGCAGTTAAAGTGGTCTCAAACTGGATTATTTATGCAGTGTGTTTTGGAACTTTGTAAAAGTCACTCACAGAATCAAGAGGATATTTTAAAAAATAATTTGATAAAATCTTAGTAAATAGAAGCTAATGCTACTACTGTATATGCATGTAGTGAGTCTATGTAATCAGAATCTGATTTAGACAGACGAACAGATTTGCCTACCTGTGTGGAAACCCACTGGGTGACACTGTCTCAGCCTCAGAGGAAGGCAAAGGCAAAACCCTCTCTGACCAAATTACTTGAAGGCACACAACAACAAAAACAATAATTTAAGTTCTGGTCATCCTGTATTGAACTGCATCTCCACTCACCATCCTTAGGAGGGCTCCTAATATTTTGAATGAGTTTAAGGCTTCAATACACTAAAGGCACCAGGTCCCTTCTAATCTTAGAAGCTAAGGAGGGTCAGACCTGGTTAGTACTTGGAGGGCAGACCACCAAAAAACACCAAGTGCTGTAGGCTTTATTTCAGAGGAAGGAATTGGCAAAACCACCTCTGAGTATTACTTGCCTAAGGGAGAGGCAGGATATAAATCAATATATTATCGTTGTTGTTGTTGTTGTTAAACATAATGAAACTCAAGGGTTTCCATAAGTTGATAGGTGACTTGGAAGTGCATGCACACACATACACACAGGTGTATGTTTTATAAATAGTTTCGTCTTTGCCTTATCTGACTTCTCTATTAATGGTGACTTATCTTACATCTCCATGACACAGAAAAGTATTTTTTCCTTTCCTTTTTCTCTTTTTTGCAAAGTGGAACAAGGTATTTCTAGTCAGGAACACTTCAAAGGTCAGCCCGCTCTCTGGGAATCAAGCACAGTTCTCACATTAGCATCCCCAATAATGGTTCTGAACTTCTAAAGGAGGTTGTTGATGGGGCAGGCAGCAGAATTAAGCCTGGCTCTCCATGCCTGGCTCTGCTGCACCACTGCACCAAGACCCATAAAACGTGCTTTTTACACCAAACACCACTGAAATGTGACTCAGAGGACAAAAAGGGGCCATTAGTCTGCAGCAGGTAGATGCTATTTTTATGGCACATTTTAAGACCTCTTGAACTATTTCCCAGTGGGCCAGCTAGCATGCCAAGGGGTCTTGCCATGTGGAAAGGCTCCTAACTCGGTACTACACCCCATGCTTTACAACAACAAATGTAATATTTTATTTGAGGCTCTGAACTCCAGAATGCACTCATTTTCTCCGACGGACTGTCATTCTGACCCTATCAACATGCCTTCTGGAAAGTGGGTTTTTTTCTGACTAGCCAAGTCCTCTCATGAGGGCATTTTTTGAGAGAACCCATAACACATCTCCAAAGCTTTTGCTCTATGGTTTCAGAAAGATGGAAACCCATTGATATTAGTTTTGCTTGTTGCATATTTATTTATTTTTAAATGTTCCAATACTTTATGACATGTTATGAATTAACTTGTTGCAGCTTTACATTGGAAGGGTGTATAAAACTCCTGTTAGATATATATGTTGGTAGGAGCAGGCAGGGTGAACCTGTTAAATGTGGTCTTGAAGTGGCATAGTTTTTCCTATCTGTACAGATTTGGCCATAAGAAGTTGGGAAATTGAAATATTTTATAGCTCCTGTGTGGTAACAGTCTGATCTGAATTTTAGTATACGCTGTGTAATAAAGGCCAGAAATCCATTTAATAGTGTCCTTGGGGTTCAAATGGTATGCTGTAACAAGAAATATGAGCTGTAATATATCTCAGTTTTGAATGAGAGAAAGGATTTTTTTTTTGACAAACATTTCTGGTGGAAGAAGCTGTGGACAAAAAATGTTTTCTTCCTAGGAATTTTATAACTGTTCCTTCTGTTAATCCAGTTATGCTTCTTCCACCTCCCCTCCCTCCTTCTCCCTGTGTGTATGTGTGTTTGGTTGTGCATTGAGGGGTACTCATGCGTTACTTCAAGCCATCCAGTGATATAGCTTTTAATTTTAAAACTGTCAGCAAAACTATAACTTGTGCTAAAGGGCAGCTATTTCTCTTGACGTTTTTTTGATTTGCAGGGTAGATGAAAGAGTGGAGTGTGGGGTTTACAGATTTTTCATCATTATTATTTATAATAAGGGGAACATGGGTTCCAAAACATTCCCTTGTTTCCAAAACTTTGTGAATGCAAATTTTAAAGCTGCATAGCCCTTGAGAATTATGCCGAACTCTGGACAAAGTACCATAAAGAGATTCATTGATCACACTTCTCCTGTCCCCTACAAGCCTTTCCTCTACTCATCTTAACCATGGGTTATAGTTTGTATCTATACAGGCACTGATCACAAAAGCAAATGGGTTCTCCAGGCTAAACATACCCAGCTCCTTAAATCTCTTCTCATAAGCCATGGTTTCCAGACTTTTCACCATTTTGCTTGCCCTCCTCAGGACACACTCCAGCTTCTCCACATCCTTCTTGAATTGTGGGGCCCAGAACTGGACACAGTATTACTCATGAGACCTAACCTAAGCAGAATAGAGTGGCATTATTACTTCCCTTGATCTAGAGACTATATTTTTTATTGATGCAGCCTAGAATTGCATTGGTTTTTTTAGCTGCCGTATCACACAGTTGTTGATTCACAAAACATGTCTGTCTAAACAAGATGGCAAAAGATGGTGAAGTACCATCAAAGAGGTGCCGATAAAAGCTGTCTGCACCAAAAAAATTAAAAATTAAATTAAATTAAAATTTTAAAATTCATGGTTTAAGTGTCATCACTGAGAAGCCCTTTCTCTCAGTCTATCATACAAATAAGTAAACAAAAATATTTTGAACCTCCTAGAGACCACCTGAATGCTTCTTCCAAAATGCAATTAGGTTTTTGTTTTTCATCAGCAACTTATGATTTCCATTTATATGGCAGACTTCTAGATCTGTGCTTTTTCATCATGCTAGAGGTAGCTGGTGAGACAGGCAAATCTGCTTTCCCTTTTCTCTCTGTGTTGCTGTTCATGCATCCTCAGTAAGAGATCCTAGAGGCTGCTCTTTACTTTGTCTGCTGTAGGCAGGCACACACAGCTATAGGACTGGTCTAGGATAAAATCCCATTCTGTCCCAGTTCAAGGTTTATTGCAGTATTTATTGCAGAGATACTACTATGACTTGGCACTGAAGGTCTGTTTTTCTCTTTCACCATCCTCCCATTGCCAATGCTGCTAAAATACAGCTAGACAAAGGACAAGAAGGAAAACCAGAGGGTTGGACAGGCATTAAAAAAACTATTATAAAAAGGGACTTCTTTGTTAGAGGCTTTGTGTTAACTGAGGTCTGCTAGTACAGTATAGTAGTTTTTCATAGGAAAAGTAAAGATCTTTGAATTTAAAAAAAACACTTAAGGATCTTGCAGACTTCATTGTGTCCTAATGAAACACAGAGGCCTCCTGGTGTTTCTTTCACTATTCTTCAATCCGTTGCCTAGGTTTGCCTTCATAACTTGCTTGTTCTGTGTTCTCATTTCCTTTTCCGTTTCCTTTAATCCTTCTTGTATGAGTATGTACTTTGAACTCAACAGTCAACTTACACGATCGCTTGAATTTCATAGGGTTTTCTTAGGTAAAGAATCCTCAGAGGTGGTTTTGCCAGTTCCTTCCTCTGAAATATAGCCTTGACCATTTGCTAAAATCTCTTGTTTCCTCCTTCCCCCGTTCTTTTTTCCTTGCTTTTTATTCCTCACTCACTCCCTCTCTCTTCCTTCCTTGAGCAAAACCATCCTTTTTGATTTCATTCATTCATTTTGTAGATACTGTATGTAGATCCAGAATTTCTTAAAGGACTTGCAGAGCACTAAAACAGCAGTGTTCTCACTGGTTGGGTACCATTGTTTAAATATAAATGAATACATTGTTCTACAGCTTCTTTGGAGTGGCTAAACAGCACTTTTAAAAGTCCCAATTCTGTTCAGCTGGGAGAGCCTGCCAGCAAACTTGTTCCCTAAGGAGAGGAGAGCCTTGTGCTTTAACACTAACAGCACACACACCACTTCAGGTTGCAATATACTACACTACGTACAGTTTTATTTGACTGTTGACTGAAGATCAGTCCAGAACAGATCTTAAAATTGCTCTGTATTCCTTGGATAAGTGTTTACGTGCAGCTCTTATAGAGTATCATTAGCTCATGGGGAATCCGTCATTATCCTTGCCTTCTCATTCTTTCTGTTGCCTTTCTCTATGCACTTAATTTAAGCAGTGACCAGATTCAGGCAGGAAAATGTAATTCAACAGTCAATATAATTAAAAGCAATTTAAAAACATAACCATTAAGAAGAAAACAACAACCAATATATTGAGAACGGCATGTCATTAAAGGCTCTTTGCCCATGAGCAGTCACTCCTTAAAGGTCTGCTGAAAAGACAAAAACAAAAAAAATTCTTCACCTATTTAGGAAGGAGAACCAGGAGAGTGTTAGTTTAATCTCTCTAGGAAGGGAGTTGCAGAACCTGGGAACAGCCACCAAGAAGACTGTCTCCTGCACTCTACCAAATGTACATGTGAGTATGGTAGAAAGACCTCCCTGGAAGATTTTAAGACACGGGCAGATCCATATGTGGAGGCAAGCATACTGTTGGTTAGTCTCCACTAGAGTAGATCCATTCAGTCAGTTGCTGAATGGTGTGTCAACATGTAAATCTAATGGGCTGCCATACCATTCCATATCCTTTATTTGCATAAGCCACAAGCGATTACAAAAGAAAATGGTATTCTATCTATTAAAAATAACACCATTACAATTTTCATTAAGCATTATAGTTGAATGAAATCCATATAATATACAATATAAACATTGTGAAAGCTTTAACAATCACTTGTTTTAATGGTTGCATTCATTATTTATATACATTTTAACAACGTGGAACAACCTGCTGGAGGAGATCCGTCAGATTACCACTTTGGAAACCTTTAAGAAGGCTATTAAGATGGATCTCTTCCTGCAGGACTTTCCAGACTAGGTCCACCTCTATTTACCTGCCTCCCCTCCCTACTTTTCTCCTCTTTTCTCCATCCCCTTTCCAGCCTATCTGGACCCTGCTATAAATTTCTTACAAATCCTCTATTGATTTTAACCGTTATTGTATGCTATTGTTTTAATGTCTTTCTGGTTTAATCTCTTTTTAATATTACTATGGTCTGTTACAGACTGCCAAAATAAAGCTGCTTTGGGTCTCTTTGGAGGTATGCTATTTAAATGATGCATGGGTCCTAAGAGTCTGGAGGTCGCGCCAAAGCCACACTCTATTTCTAAGCACTGGAGGGCAGCTTTGGTGCTGCTTCCGGATTCTTAGGATGCATGCATCATTTAAACAGCATACCTCCAAAGAGACCTGAAGCAGCTTTATTTTGGCAGTCTGTAACAGGCCAATGTTTTTATACCGGGGAGGAGGGATAGCAGTTTTTAGAATTTTAACTGTATCTCGTTTTATTGTTGTAATCCACTTGGATTCCAAGTGATTAAGTGGAATATAAATAATAATAATAATAATTATTATTATTATTATTATTATTAAAAAGGAGTCATGAAAGATTGCATTAACTACAGGACCATTGCATTTATTTCCCATGCAAGCAAAGTCATGTTCAAAATTCTGCAGCAAAGTCTCCTACTGTACATGGAATAAGAAATTCCAGAGGTGCAATCTGGGTTCAGGAAAGCGGGACGAGGGATCACATTGCAAACATATCATGGATGATGGAGGGCACAGGGGAATTCCAGAAGAAAATCAGCATGTTCTTTATCAACTACAGCAAAACATTTGACTGCACAGATCATATAAATTCATGGATTAATCTTAAAGAAATGTGTGTACCATTATATTTGATTGTCCCGATGCATACTACTCAGGATAGGAGGCTACTTACTGTTAGAACAGAATATGGAGAGACAGAATGGTTCCCAATTGGAAAAGTTCTCTGTACACATTTAACACTCCTTCCAGACATGGTTGCACCCTTGGGGTAGCATTTTACAAAAGATTTAGCTCATCTAAATGGCTTTACCCAGAAGAAAACCTCACTCAGTCAAATGGGATCTCTTCCCCAGTTAAAGTGAAAACTGGAGAGGACATCTGTACCTTTAATGGTCAGATAGGAGAGGGAATTTCAGCAAGTATTGCTTGTCATCCAACAAAATAAGCAACACCTAATGAAATTCCCACTTCTTACAAATATAACTTCCTTCAAGATGCTTGTCAGCTTATGGTGACCCCATGAATTTAATAGGGTTTTCTTAGGTAAGGTATACTCAGAAGTGGTTTTGCCACTTCTTTCCTCTGAAATATAGCCTACAACACTACAGAAAGTCAAAGAGGAAAGTGATAAGACAGGCTTACTGTTGAACATGAAGGAAATAATAATAATCACCATGAAAGATTTACATTCAAGACAGGTGATGGGGAAATTAAAATAAAGACTTCCCATACTGTGCATCAATCAGAACAGAGAGTACAGTCAAGAAATCAGAAGAAGAACAGGAAGGGCAGCTATGAAAGAATGAGAAAAAGTCCTAAAGGGCAAAGATAGTGGGTGCTTGGTATCAACTGGGTTTGGTTGCAGGAACTTCTGTGGATACCAAAATCCATGGATTCTCAAGTCCCATTAAATACAGTGGCACAGTAAAATGGTGTCCCTTGTATAAAATGGCAAAATCAGAATTTGCTTTTTGGAATTTATACTACATTTGAATGCTGCCTTTCATTCAGAAAAGGACCCAAAGTGTCTCACATATACAGTCAGCCCTTCTTATACACTGATTTTTTATACATGGATTCAAGCATCCACGGTTTGAAAATGTTCCATAAAAGTATAAATTTCAAATATCAAACCTTGATTTTCCATCTTTTATAAGGGACACCATTTTGCTATGTCATTATATTTAATGGGACTTGAGCATCCATGGATTTTGTTATACACGGGGGATCTTGGAACCAAACCCCAGCATGTAACAAGGGTCCACTGTAAATATATATATATATATATATACACACACACACACACACACACACACACACAATAACATTTAAAACTGCCAAGACCATTTAAACACAGTACTGTATAAAATTATACTTTAAAATACACCCAAGTGAAAAGGCATGACCAAATCATATACAGTACATATACATTCCTGGCATGATTATAATGATTGCTATTGCTCCTGCTAGCTTTGTATGCCGCCTTTCCCCCAGAAAGGGACCCAAGATGGCTCAACACACACACACACACACACACACACACACACATATATATATATAATAAAATTTAAACCTGCCAAGACCTTTTAAACACAGTATAAAATTCTCATTATGCTATATAATGACATAAGTATAAAATTATCATTATGGTATATAAAATATACCAAAGCAAAAAGGTATGACTGAATCATATTATGGTCTACGGTTGTGATTGTTGCTATTGCTACTGTTGCATCTGTACACCGCCTTTCTCCCAGAAAGAGACACAAGGCGGCAGCTCACAACACACACACACACACACATATATATATATGACTGAATCATCTATAGTCATGTCCATATACACTCCTGGCATGACTATGGTCCATGGTTATGATTATTGCTATTGCTCCTGCTACCTTTGTATGCCACCTTTCTCCCAGGAAGGGACCCAAGGTGGCTCACAATATATAGACATATGTTCATATACACTCTTGGCATGATTATATGTTGGATAAATAAAACAAATAACACAGTCTTCACTTGCCAACAACAACCTTTAAAAACCACTCTTGGCATAATTATGGTCCATGATTATGATTATTGCTACTGCTACATTTGTATTCCACCTGTCTCCCAGAAAGGAACCCAAGGCGGCTCACAATATGTGTGTGTGTGTGTGTGTGTGTGTAAACTACCAAGACCATTTACACACAGTATAAATTTACTTATTAAAATATACCAAAGTGAAAAGGCATGACTCAATCATATACATATACATTCCTGGTATGATTATGGTCCATGGTTATGATTATTGCTACCTTTGTATGCTGCCTTTCTCTCAGAAAGGCACCCAAGGTGGCTCACTATGTGTACGTGTGTGTGTGTATATATGTGTGTGTGTGTGTATGTGTGTATATGTGTGTGTGTATATATATGTGTGTGTATATATATATATATGTGTGTGTGTATATGTGTGTGTGTGTGACTGATTCATCTACAGTCATATTCATATCAATTCCTGGCATGACTATGGTCCATGGTTATTATTGCCACCTTTTGTATGCTGCCTCTCCCAGAAAGGGACCCATGGCGGCTCACAACACACACACATATATGTGTATTGAATCACCTCCATTCATGTTCATATCCATTCCTGGCATGATTATACACTGGATAAATAAGACAAATAGCACAGTCTTGGCTGGTCATGATTGCTATTGCTCCTGCTACCTTTGTATGCCACCTTTCTCTCAGAAAGGTACCCAAGGCGGCTCACAACACACACACACACACACATATATATGCGTGTGTATTGAATCATCTCCATTCATGTTCATATCCATTCCTGGCATGATTATACATTGGATAAATAAAACAAATAGCAGTCTTGGCTGGTTATGATAACTGCTATTGTTCCTGCTGTCTCTGTATGCCGCCTTTCTCCCAGAAAGGGACCCAAGGCGACTCACAATGACTGAACCACCTCCATTCATGCCCATATCCATTCCTGGCATGATTATATCAATAAGACAACTAGCACAGTCTAGGCTTGCCAACAGCAGCATCAGCATCAGCATCCCTGGCCTCCTGAGATGCTGCTCACCTGGAGGATTGACCACCGCTGCAGCCGCCGCCGCCGCCACCGGCGTTGCCATCTTGGTCTCAGGCGGAGCTGAAAGGGGGTCTGCAAAGGGAGGGACCCCAGCGGAAGGGGACGGAGAGAGGACCCTCCGCTACACAAAAGGGGCGGCCCAGGAGCAGGGCTCCCCCGCTGGCCTCATGCCGGCCGGAGGGGCGTGCTGCCTCGGAGGGGAGCCGGCTCGCAGCGCCCACAAAATGTCCGGTCTAAGGAGACTGCCCTCTCCACTTTTGGCTTCACACCCGCTTCTGCGCATGCCCAGAAGCCCCTTCCCCTGGCAAGCGGAGTGCGCATGCGCGACAAGCCCTTCGCGCATGAGGGGTTTGGAGGAGTGAAGCCGCCTGCCCTCACTCGCTTCGCCCTCACTTGAGGCACCTGGCTTCTCTCTCGTTGAATCAGGATGCAAGCCATAGTCATCATGATAATAATTTGCATAATAGGCATATTAAATAGACCCCTCTCTGAGTTGGTGGGGACAATTAGAGTAGAGGAATAAATGCAAGGATTAAGGGGTTTGCATAATCAGGATGCAAATTAGTAATAGGCATAATGAGAATGATTTGCATGATAGGCATATTAGATGGCCAGGTATGAGGCACTGGAATATGGCAACCCAATGTGCAATGGTTCAATGGTTGAGGTGTTGCATTTGCATAATCAGGATGCAAATTAGTGATAAGCATGATTTTAATGATTTGCAATAATAGGGATATGAGATGGTCAGTTATGAGGGACTGGAATATGGCAACTCCAATGCAATGACTGAGGAGCTGACTTTGCATAATCAGGATGAAAATTAGTAATATGCATAGTTATAATAATTAGCATAATATTAGATGGCCAGGAATGAGGCACTAGAATATGGCAACCCCAGTCATATTTGCTGGGGACCATTAAGTTAGGAAAAGTGCAATGGTTAAGGTGTTGAGTTTGCATAATAAGAATGCAAATTAGTAACATGCATAATTATAATAATTTGCATAATAGGCATATTAGCTAGACCCCACTTACAGTAACCCTTGGATAAGCCGAGGGTTAAATGTTTTTGGCAGCTTTTTAGCTGGTTGTGTCCTCCATTTTTATTGAATGTCCTACATTTGGGGGGGCAGCTGCTATTATTTGTCGTTAAAACTTTTTAAAACAGATGCAGTAGATGACTATACAGTCGGCCCTTCTTCTACACGGATTGTTTATACACGGATTCAAGCATCCATGGTTTGAAAATGTTAAAAAAATATAAATTTCAAATATCAAACCTTGATTTTCCATCTTTTATAAGGGACACCATTTTGCTATGTCATTATACTTAATGGGACTTGAGCATACGTGGATTTTGTTATCCACGGGGGATCTTGGAACCAAACCCCAGAGTATAACAAGGGTCCACTGTATAACGAATGCCCTCTACAGCCATAAATGTTGATCTAAAATGATTTTCTGTATAGAAATCGATTGATCCGTGTAGATCCATATGAATAAATGATTTGCCAAACCCAGAAGGGCAATTATCATACAATCTCCTCGCCGTTATTTTGATAGTAGATAATCAATTCTTTTTCTTAAAGCCATATATTTAGTGTATTCCTAAATCCTTCCAGAAACACGGCTCCAAGTTTTATCCTTAACATTTATATGATATGCATTTATATGATATGCTGGAATATATATGTTTCTAACTGGATGTAAGGTAATTTTTGTAAACGTTTTATTATGTTTACAATATTATGCCGGCTGTATGCCGTAATAAATTAATTGATTCATTCAGTTCTTATCTTGGCCATGAAACCCACTGAGTAACCTTGGTCACACACTCTCAGCCTCAGAGGAAGGCAATGGAAAAAAACTCCTCTGGAGAAATCTTGCCAAGAAAACCCCTTGGTAAGTTCTATGTAGGGTTGCCATAACTTGGAAATGACTTGAAGGCACATAACAGCAATTGCCATCGCCATCCTCTGCGGCTGAGAGAGTGTAACTTGCCTAAGGTCACCCAATGGGTTTTTATGCTCAAGCAGGAGATCAAACCTTGACCCCAAAGAGTCATTGTCCACTCAAACCATTATGCCACACTTATTTATTTATTCTCTCCCACTTTCCCCTTTTGTCCTCAGCTAACTTGAATTGCTGCAAACTGAGTTCAAAGTAAAAAAGTACTCTACATTTAATTCACTCAGCATGCGGAGAGGAGAGAGTTGGAATTCATGCTTTCCCAGGTGAGTAGGGCAAAAGCAAACTGCTGCAGCCTCTCCTAACTTGTCTTTTCTTCCTATTTAATAAGCTAGTAGTGGCACCATATTCCAAACATGCCAATATGAAGGCACCAGCTTTTTAAAACAGCAAATTGGTGGCCCCTTCCTTTCTGTGGAAAGCACCATTTGCTGCCAAGTAATGCTGCAGTGTAACTAAGGCAGGCAGCTGAGTGTGTGATTTTGCTGAATGAGAAAGACCTACTCAAATGGGTAAGGAATGCAATTTAGGACTTTCATTTGTTGGATGGATAATCTAAATGTGGCTAATTAAGATGCAAATTGGTATGGAAAGCTGCATTTCCTCACGCATACTAGGCCAGGTTTGTCAGAACAATAATGCACTGTTCCATTCAGAGAACACACTTAAACTCTTGTGTCTTGATGGTTGATTTTCAGAAATGCTATTCTGAGAAAGTCCTTAATTAAAAGCACTTGAATATTGTATAGCACATTTTTATGTGGTGCTCCTCTCAGGAGGTCAATGTAAATTCCTTGACTTGCTTCTTTTGAAAATTAACACAGACACAGAGGGTTTCTTCAAAATGAAACGTGGCTCTGATTCAGATCTCTCCATTTGTCTGGAACCACAGCCCTGGTAGAGTTTGGTGCAAAGGTCCTAGTCCATTTTACCAGTCAAGATGGAAAGCATCTGATCCATGCCATTTCTGGATATTTTCCCCAAAAGACATGCCAACTACATAGTACAAAGCAGAGGTGGAAAACCTTTGCACCTCCAGATGTTGTGGACTACAACTCCAATAACCCCTCCCTATTATTTATTTTAATAATCTTTATTCAAAATAAAACAATTTCAATAATAAAAATACATACTAATATTAACAATATAACAACACTAACAACATCCTAAAGACTGTCTTATGACTATCTCTTCTGAGCATGTATTCTCACAGTCATCTTCTACAACCTCTCTTCAACTTGCCTACACTTTTTACCTTCTTTTCCCTTCTACATTCACAAACCTCGCCATCCAATCATACAATTTGTCACTATCATCCATCAGTCTTGAACTTCCTTCTCTTTTAGTATTGCTGACCATGGGATCATCCCCAGCATTTCTTTACGTTACTAAAATCAGCTTTCCTAAAGTCTAGAATGTGTGTCTGACTATGCCTGGCTTCTCCTTTCCACTGTATAACAAACTCCAGGAGAACACAATCACTCTCATCTAAGGATCCCACCACTTGCACCCCATTAACCAAGTCATCCCTGTTGGTTAGGATCAGATCTAAAATAGCTGATCCCCTTGTTGCCTCTTCCACCTTTTGGACAATGAAATTGTCTTTGAGGCAGGTGAGGAATTTGCTAGACCTTGAGGATTTGGCTGAGTTTGACTTCCAGCAAATATCAGGATAGTTGAGTCACCCATCACTACTACATCAGTGTGTGGTCATCTATTTATTGAGGAATAAGAAAAGCATAATGTAGGTAATATTCTTTTCATGAGTGATTTTTAATTAATATTTAAGTTGGACCTATGTTGCAGGCATTGTTAAAGGTGAGGAAGATCTGAGTTCTATGTCTCATTTAGAACTAGATGGGGTTTTGGAGAAGAAAAGCCCAGTTGTGTAGCAACATGGCTGTCTGTCCCTCTGCTGCCAGCCCCCAGCAGGTTAGTACATTTTTTAAAGGCTAGTATCTTTGGGAAATGCAGCCTAAATACCCTAAAAGGCACCAGAATCCTGTCTGAACTTGAACGCTCAGGAGGCCAAACCCTGGCTAATACTTGGATGGGAGAATACCAACAAATACCAAATGCTGTAGGCTACATTTAAGATGAAGGAACTGGTAAGGCCACCTCTAAGTATTCCTTGCCTAAGGAAACCCTATCAAACTCATGGGCTTGCCATAAGTCAACAGACAACTTGAAGGCACGCATAGATATACACAAGGTCTGAGAACATGGATGTCATGCACTGCTGTGCAAGCTAAAGCTGAAGAGCAGTTAATATTTTTAATAATAACAGTCACCACCAAACAGATGTCCAGTGATCAACAGTGGCTGCATGAAAACTGCTATAACATTAATACAATATATATGGCTTTAAAAAAAGGAGTTTAGTAGTACCAATATTATCTTTCTCTGTTCTCCAAAATATCTTAGCAGAAAAGTGTCTTTGCATATGCCTCTTTGTGAGAGGAATATAGATTTCCCACTAAAGAATAAACATTGAGCCTATATTAACCTGGTAATTCCCTACCTGACAACACACTGATACACAACACATACAACCTGGCTCCATATTTACTCATCTGCTTCTTTCACAGCAATGAAATGTTAGGATGCATTCATCTGTTCCATTTGGCATTTGGCATTAAAGAAGGTGGGAATTTTAAAACACAATTGCATGAATGAAAATGAGCCCATATCTGCTTATACCTTCTAATATGACAGGTACAGGGCCTTTTAACATTTATTTTAGGGAGACTCTGGAGCTGCAGAGCAGTAAGAGATCTCATTTTGGACTAACAGACATGTTCCAAGCATGTGGAGCATGAAAAATAACACTATCCATAGCTACTAGTCATGATGGCTATATATTACCTCTAGCATCACAGACTCTCATACTAGTTTTGGGGGGGGGGGGGGAACACAAGCTAGAAGGTGATACTGTGTTTGTGTCCTGTGATTTCCCATAGGCATCTAGTTGACCACTATAGAAACTGTACTGGCATAGGTAGACTGCCTTTCTGACCTAGTATGACTCTTCCTCTCATATTTTTGGAAGCTTCTAGGGTAGTGGTTAGTGTGTCAGAATAGGACTAGGAAATCTAGGTTCAAAACTTCATTTAGTTCTAAAAGTGATTTTGTAACTGTGAACCAGTCACTCCTTTTCAGCCTATTTTTTCTTACAGAGTTGTTGTGAGTCAAAAAATGGGACTAAGAACAAACCATGCCTTTTTAATCCAAGGATGAAAAACCAGGATAAAATGCAATTAAATAAGTGTAGTTGAGGACAGATTGACCTTAGAAACCTATCTTACGCTATGAGTCCATTGAGTCCAGTATCAGCCTCTCACATTGGCAAGAACACTCCAGGACATCAGGCAAAAGTGTCCCAGGTCTGATGCCCAGGATCTTTTTAAAATATCAAGGACTGAATGTGGGGCCTCCTGCATGTAAAGAATGTGCTCCATCCCTGAGCTGTATGGCTCCTCTCCAAATATTGATTTGAACTAACTGTCTGTAGGTCCCTGGTGACTTGGAAGACATAAAGTCTTCTGCCTGCACTGTAAAAATATAACACAGTGTGGCCTCATTTCAATAATTAAGAAAGATTTAGTCTTCAGTTCTTGCAACATCCATAATGCAAAAATGCGATAGAAATATGGAAGGGAAAACAGCTTTTGGTGTGCCAAGGTGGTCAGGCAATGGTTCACCCCATCTCCTTTCCCATCTCATGGAGAATGTAATAAATATCACAGAATGTAATAAATATCACAGTCAAAGGGCTAACATTGTTCTATGTCATCATTTATCCCATGGTTGGACTCTCCTTAGGAGTTGCTCTGTCGGGGCTCTGGCTGAAGTAGGGAATCCCCATGTTTCTTTAATTTTCCAGGCACAGAGATAAATCTCAGGGCACTGTAGTACTAGAGGAGAAGGAAGTACTGGAAGAAGAGTAGTAGTAGTTCATATTTTGTATGTGAGATGGATTTAAAGCTTCTGCCCATTCCCAGCTGGCACCAGATTTCTCTGGCTTGGTGTGAAGGTGTTTCTGTGTATGTTGCATTAATACAATGTCAGTGTACCAAACAGCCAGAAGTGAAGGTAGCAGTTTTGGAGAGAGAAGTGTCAAAATGTAAAATCATATTTGAAGCCAGATGGGGAGTGCAGGATCACCAGCATTGCGACTAGTGAGTCTTCTTGTTATGCAAGCCATGGTAACAGTGGTGCATAACTTGAAACAACTCTGTATGTCATGCGTTGCTAAAAGTGTGAGATGTACTTTGATCAGAGGCAACTGCTGTAGCAGGATTGTTGGGCAGGGTCCCCCCCCCCCGGCTCAGGATTTTCATACAGGTCCAGTCTCTTTAATCCAAAATGTTTGGGACCAGAAGTTTGGGGGATTTTTTCCCAGTTTTGGAATATTTGCATATACACAATGAGATGGGACCCAAAGCCAAACATGACATTCATTTATGTTTCATATACACCTTATAAACATTGCCTGATGGTAATTTTGTAAACAATATTTTAAATAATTTTGTGCATGAAACAAAATTTGTGTAGATTAAACCATCAGAAAGCAAAAGGTTAATTTCTCAACCACCTGTGTGGACAATTTTGAAAGTTGGAGCGTTTTTGATTTCAGAATTCTAGATAAGGAAAACTTAACCTGTATTATCTAAGTGGTTGAGTATTATCCAGTTTCTGGGCTCATGTATCCAAATTCTCCTCATGCCTATTTCCAGAATCAACTGACCCAGAAAGCAATTCTGTCACCCATGTCAACCCTTGACTGCTACACTTTTGTGACATCTCAGAGGTTTTATGTTTTGGCTATGAAATCTCACAGAATGGGATGCTGCTGATGTTGCAACCCTACTCTCACCACATCACAGTCCTGTCACAGGTTATAAATAACTTTGTTGTTATGAGTAACTGAAATCCATATATATGTTGGTCTAAATAGGGCAGTACTTCCTATACAACACAATTTGACATGTTGCAAATACATAAGAAGTGCTCACAGAAAAATATGCACACAGTATAAGGAAGGAACCACCAAGAGCAACTGGATGATGTAGGTGGGGATGTGTGCCTCAAGTCTGGTTTATTAACCAGACATAGCAGTGGAGCTGCTATGCAGACCTCTCATGACACAACTGGAACACAGGAGTTTGAACTCTGCAGAAATGGTGGGTTACATGAGTTGGGTGGTGATGTTGAGTTTTATCTGGATTCATGTTTATGTTCCATTCTCTATCAAGGAGACCTCAGCTCCAGACCCTCAACACATTCATCTTCATGAGATGCAACTACAGCTACCAATGAGACGTGGTGGTTTATTTCTCCAGTATGCAAAGACATCTTGCAGCACCTTTGAGACTAAATGAAAGATAGAAGTTGGTAGCATGAGCTTTTGTAGACTTGAGCTGACTTCCTCAGATGCTCAGGTGAAGTGGAAACCCCAGGGATTGACTGTCTCCGCCAAATCAGGACAATTGGAGGGTATGCAGATAATTAAAACACCTGGAGCAGCCATCCCTGGTTGTAAGGACAAAAGTCCATGTGAAAGAAAATAGTCTTAACTATTTGGAAAATCAAAAGGGTGGACCGTGCTTGACATCCCTTGGGAAGAAAGTCTTGTCATGTGTACCCTAGTCTCTTAGGGTGGTGTGGTGGGAAAATGCCTCACAGATCTAATGGATACTGAGGCCTCCATTTCAGTTAATTCAAGCAGATTATGAAAAGTAAGTTTCCACTCTCCAAAAACAGACAAGAACTATGAATCTTTTATTGTTAGGAGAGTTCTTGTCAAGGTCAGAGTTGTTGGCAGGAAGGGGGAGACCCACTGAGTTGAGACAACATGCTTAACCAGAAGGCATAGAATTTTCCTTTCCTTCCTGTCAAAGATGATGAACGCTTTCTCAATGGCAAAGAGTGCAAGCATCCCTTAATATAAAAAAGAACTCTCTTGAGCACTGTCAGTCCTATTTCTTCCATTGGTTGAGAAATGATTATCTTTCTAACAAAAAGAAGCTCAAATATGTGCATTTCCCTTCATTCAACCTAAAGTAACTCTTGCCTTCACTTGCAATTCTATGTTCCTGTTTATCCTCGCATCTCCTTACTCTGGTTTGCACTATTCTCACTATTCTGCATTGAAATTTTTAGACTGATAATGACCCGCCTTTGTAGCTGTTTTTATTCACATGCACACATGTTCAGTCTGTTGCTTCATAATGGTGTGGAAGCGATTCTGGGCTTCGGAAAACTATGGCTGGAGAACAGATGCTCTGAAATGGAAATCCTATGAATCTCCAAGTCACCCTGTCATCATCAGTGCTGCTCAGGTTTTGTTGACTTGGGGCCATGGTTTCTTTAATTGAGTTTATCCATCTGGAATGTGGTCTTCCACTTTTCCCTACTGCCTTCTATCTTACCAAGCTTTAATGTCTTTTCTAGTGAGTCATGTCTTTTCATGATCTGGCCAAAGTATGACAGTTTTAGTTTATATATCCATGAATAGCTGTGTTGGCCATAAAGCGAAGTACAATAACATCCAAAATCTACAAAACAGTGATAACTTTATTGGAACAACCAAAATGCATAAAATATATGTTGCAAGCATTTGAAGCTCCACTGACTTCTTCATCAGGCAAAGGTGTTTAATATCATATAGGACAGGAAAACATGATGCTAGAGTCACAGGCCTATGTTTTGTCAAGATATTGTTCTCTGTTAAGATGGCAGGGAGGGATAGGCCATTCCTTTTGGCCATGTGAGTTTGGGAAACAATAGTCTTAAAGTCCAGACTTTCACAAATGCTATGTTTGTGCATAGAAGGGAGTTGTACTAGATGGCCCTTGGGATCCCTTCCAACTAAGATTCTATGATTTTACCCCAGGTTTCCAGTGATCTCTCTTCCAAAAGGATGCCCAAACCTGTTAAACACTGTTCCCTGCCATTCTTGCTACTCAAAGAAATAACAGTATATTTATTTATGCTTATAAAATAAGGCTTCAGTTCTAAACATACTTGCCTGGGATTAAGCCTCCACTAACAGTGAGATTTACGAACATGAAAAAGAAATACATAGGAGGACTTTGGTGTAAATCCTCAAAGAGCTAAACACTTGTTATATTTTTCACAGTCATTCAGAACAGAGTATTTAGGATGGTGGGATGTTATGCAAAATGTTATCCCTCCCCCCACTAGACGTGTTCAGATAATTTTTATTTTTATGGCCCTATGAAAGACATATCCATTTTTGCAAGTCTTTATGGTATTGGTCAGCCTATAATATGTTTTATGGATGACGGAGACATCACATATTGGTTGCATGTGTTGCTTTATATTGTACGTTTATGAAAGCTGCACACTGCTTTGAAATCAGTTGATGTAAATGGTTTATAAATATTCAGAAATATTCACACAGAAAGAAAGAAGATGAACATGATCAGGACTCTCTCTTATTTCCCCTTTAAGGTAAAGGTAGTCAGTTGGCACACACTTTTTTAAAAATTGTGCCTAATGTTCTTTATCCTTTGGACTTTGGATTTCTGTTTTTATTTTTGAATGGCATCTCCCCTCAAATCCTGTCTCCCTCCCGCTATGGCCCGACAATGCTTCCTTTAACACACCAGACTAGAGAGAGATAACTTCTAATTCCTTGTCACCTCCATACCATGCATTTAAATACTGAACACCTTTCCTTAGCCTTATTATTGTGTTAGAAAATGCACTGGCAAATTTAGCTTCCAAGATTGACTTGCAAATTGCAGGAGGGGGAACACAGAGGTTTAAAAACAGGTAAAGTGCCCTTCAGATGGTGCAAGAGTGCCAATTAGCTTGTGCGAAACACACATACCCTCATCCTTTCTTATCTGATCCTCAGTATTGTGCCTTTTAATTTCTTTCCCAGTGGGCTGTTTGCTTATCAAAAACCAAAACCTATGGCTGAGGCAAACAAGTGACCACAGTTAAGGCAGGGGTGTGAAAGTGATTGTCAAGATCACGCAGACAGTCAGGAGGTGAATTGTTCCAGACAGAAAAGCAGGGAGCCCTTCTGGCTCTTGACACAAGCAGGTGTTGCTTGGAAAACCAGGCACTCTCTCGCGCCACTGTGAAAGCAATGCAGTAAGCGATTCTGATATTGCAGCAGACACTGTTTTCTGTGATTAGTTAGCAGCAACTGGGGAAGCCTAGCTGCTTTGTAGCAACAAAGCAAGTGAGAGAGAGGCAGTTTCCAGACCTGGATCAGTGTCAGAGCAGAAGGGAATCTCTCATTGGTCCTTTGGGGTTCGGGAAGCAACCAGAGGAATTTCACCGCTATGCAAGGATGCTCAAAGATTGTGCATCGCCTCTACGCATCGCAGGGGAGGGCTTGCTGCTTTGATACTCCTGGACTGAACAAGTTCTGATAGGTTGGTAACTCCGTATTTTCTGGCTGTTTCTTAGAGGGAGAAGGATGCTTCACAGACTGCCGCCTTTGCTCACCTGTACATTGCATTTGCAATAATGAAATCTATTGGCTATGAAGGAATAAATAAATAAATAAACCTGCATGTGTAGATTGAAATTGAGCTTTTAAGACTATGCAAGGACTGTTTTGTTGGAAAAGGAAGGCACTTGAGAGTTCCAGTAGTCTACATATGGATTATTTGATAGAGAATGAGATTCTTTAATTGACTGTAAGTGGCTTTGGTCAGTTTCTGTTTAGTTTTACCTGAGATTCTAGGTTGCAGGTGAATTTTCTACGAAGCTGCATCCTTCCCAAAATATGTGTGTGTGTGGTTGTGTGTGCCTGGGCAAGCACATCTGTGTGCAAATGCAAATGTGCAGAAACATTATACAAACATTTTGATATAAAGGTGACTAATAGCATGATTTAAAGTTTCACTTTGTCATGGCGCTAAGGATTTGTGTCTAGTCAATGAAAAAGAAGGTAGGAGAGAAGAGTTTGGAATCTGAAAGAATACTTGACATAAAAGCTCCGGGCGAATGGGATCTCTAATCCTGAAACGATATACTGAATCTGATATCATTCTGGGTTGTTTTGTGGGGTTGTCTTTTTTTAATGTTGTCAACTCATTGCAGCAGTGGATTTTTGCAGAAGGAAATAGATGGAGTTTGGGAGGAAAGTACTGCCGGTACTTTGGATGCTAAAGTATGGTCAACTTCATATATTGCAGTAATATCAGTCACGAATTGGTTACCATATGAAATGCTATGATTCAGAGAGAATCAATATTCACAGTTTCAGCAGGTCTTTCTTTCCCACACAGATTTGTTCTCAAGTGCCACCGCTGATTTAATATTCCTTACTTTTGCAGAAACCAAAGGAAATCATAATATAGTCATCAGCATCACAGCATGGTAGCAAACTATCTGCATTTATTGTAATGAACCAAATCTGTTTTTCATTTTTCCATCTAAATTCACCATGGAGCATTAAGTTTAGGAATACCTCTATATTGTCTAATGTACAGATTTGGCTATGCAATATTTGTTTTGCTTTTGTATTTTTATTCCTGTTGTAATCCCACCTTGATCTGCAGGGAGAGTCGGGAAATATAAATACATATTATTATTATTATTATTATTATTATTATTATTGCTTCTCCCCATATATTTTTGTGACAGGGTGTTGTTTAAAACTTCTTCTGAGCTTTATAGCTTGCATCCATGCATGTTTATTTCGACAACAGTCTTATTGTGTTCACTGGTATTTACTCCAAAATAACAATTGATAAAGCTATATTTTGACTCTTTGCAACCACAAAGGTACTGAAATTATATGGCCAGTTGTAGCAAGTGTACTTTTTCATATGCCGTGTGTTAATGCCAAATGTTATTTAAGTAGTGATGCAGACGGTTTTTCCCAAGTTTTTCCTTTTTGATGGAACAATTATAACATGGTTCCCATTCAGTCTTACATTGGATGGCATTATCAGACAAAAGTAATCAATAGCAGTCTTGTACACGTTTACTTGGAAGTAAGCTTTGCTGAGTACAGTGGGACTTCTTTGGTATAGGATTGCATGCTTGGACTTCACTGCAAGAAAAGAAAGAAAGAAAATGTATGCATTAAACTTATTCTACTGTAGACTAACTGCAAATGTGACAAATTAGAAAAAATGAGATTCTGAATCTAAATAAACCCTCTCACCATGGCTTTCCAATCTGGTTCAAAGGAATATGCTAATTTTCTGTGATTTATGCATAAAGTAAAATCTGGAGGTATTATATGTAACTTGAATGAAGTACAATTGGAGTGGCATGTACCAGCTTCCCAAACAACTTCCTGCACCTTCATTTCATAAACCCACAGAGTTTAGAGCTAGTTCAAAGGCCATTTAGTCCTCTGGCTGCTCCAGGAAATCCATCGCTACACCACCAAAGCACCCTGATAGTCATCCAGCCGGTCCTTAGAAACCTCTAGCAAGGAAGAGTTTATTACCTTCTGAGACAGTCTGCTCCTTGGCCAATGCAATGCTACATCTTACAAAGCATACTCTTGCTACACCTATTGGTGGCCCCTACCTTAAGAAATTTCGAAAATGGATTATTCATCTTTATGGATTATAGGCCTTTTACCATTAGACAGAAACTCTAGATAGATCACTAGTCAACAAGCAGAGAAGATACCCTCACCATCATGCCAGTGTTTGTGGACCAGATTAGATAGTCTAAGGAAGTGTTTTTCAAGCTACCTGAGATCATAGAATCACAGAGCTGGGAAAGGCCCCATGGGCCATCATATCCAATTCCCTGCTGAATTCAGGATCTCCAGTTAGAAGCAGTGATTCCCAAACTTTGGTCCTCCAGATGTTTTGGACTTCAGCTCCCAGAATTCCCAACTCTTGACCAAGCTGGCTAGGGCTTCTGGGAGTTGAAGCCTAAAACATCTGGAGGGCTAAAGTTTGGAAATCCCTGAGCTAGAGCATCCCCAGCAGGTAGCTGTCCAGCCACTCTTTGAAGATGTCCAGAGTAGATGCCACTATCTCTCTAGACAATCGATTCTATTGCTGAACTGCTTTTACTATCAATAAGTTCCTTCTGATGTTCAATTGATGTCTATCCTGCTGTAACTTCAGACCATTAGACCTGGTTTTACTCTCTGAGGCAGCAGTGAGTAAGCCTGTTCCCTCCTCTCTGTAACCCTTCAGGTATTTAGAGATTGCCATCATATCATCCCTCAGCTCTTTCAACTTCCCTTCATATGTTTTTGTTCTCCATACCTCTTATCATCCTCATTGCCCTTCTCTGAACCCGCTTCAACCTATGTCCTTCTTAAAACGAGGCATCCCTAAATGAACACAGTACTCCAGATGAGGCCTGCCTAGCACAGAATATAGTGGGAATATTACTTCTCTTGACTTGGAAACTATGGTTTTATTAATGCAGTATAAGATAGGAATTGCCTTCTTTACTGTATCATCACATTGCTGGCTCATGTTCAATTTATGATTAACAATAATCCCAAGTTCCTTTTCTCATGTAGTACTGCTGAGCAATGTATCCCTCATTCTATACCTTTTGGCCTATATGTAGAATTTTGCATTTCTCTCTGTTGAATTTCAGGCTGAGACACTATGATCTGTTGGATTCAGGACTTTAATGGGAAGGAATACTATGATAAAGGCATTGTGCTGCATAACATTTCCCCCAAAAGAGCTTGTTTGAAAGGCAAATCAGTGACAAGAAAGAAGAGTTAGAAAATCCAGATAAAATGGTTTATACAGAGGAAGGTATCCAAGTGGGGGAAGTGAAGTGTGAAGAACTGAAGTCAGAGGAGGAAAAAAAGATAAGAATCTTCACTGACACTACCTTCAAACTACCTTCCTTTGTCTTTTTAAGAACATAAGGAAAAGGCCTGCACTGGATAAACCCAGCAAATCTATAGGTCAAATTGATATTATCTCTTATACAACCAGCAAATTCCTTCTGATGCAGCCGAAGCAGAAACGTTGTTCTTACCCAAGAGGGAAATCCAGGTTTTGCAGGGATTGTTGTTGTCTGCCTCCAAGTAATTTCTGATTTAGGGTGAACCTCAGGCAAACCTATCACTGGATTTTCTTGACAGAATTTGTTCAAGGGGTTTTGCCTTTGCATTCCCCTGAGCCTGAGAGAGTCTGACTTGCCCAAAGTCAACCAGTGTGTTTCCATAGCTGAGTAGGAATTCAAACCTGATCTCCAGTGTCCTAGTCCAACACTCAAGCCACTACACCACACCATTCTGGCTCTCTTGCAGAAGTACAAGAACCAAATTTTGTGGTAGTGGGGGGCTCAGCATGTAGGGCAAGGACCCCCAAGAGCACTATGAAGGATGAGGATGCTCAGTGGGCATAAAATAATGATTTACTATTTCTGGAATCAAAACAAAACCAAAAAGCAGGAAAGGGGTGAAATGATCATGAAAATCAGCATAGCTGTCTAGATGGCACCCAGAATAAGTGCATGGCACATTTTGTTTCAGATCTCTCTAATATTGTTGCCCTAGTATATTCTAGAATTCAAAGAGATAGCCATGTTAATCTGTGGAATCAGTATGTAGAGAGATCTTGTAGCACCTTTGAGACTAACTGAAAGAAAGAAATTGACAGCATGAGCTTGCTTTGCATCTGAGGAAGTAGACTGAAGTCTACGAAAGCTCATTCTGCCAATGTCTTTCTTTCAGTTAGTCTCAAACGTACTACAAAATCTCTCTACATACCAGTATATTCTAGTTACTCTGGTCATTCCTGGATGGGTCAGTGTCAAAAAGTGCTAGTGGGAAAGTTCTATTCTACCCCATGAACACTGGCTTATAGAGATAAAATTCAAAGATATAGCAATGTTAGTCCATAGAATAGTATGTAGAGAGATCTTGTAGCACCTTTGAGACTAGCTGAAAGAAACATGGCAGTGAAGAACAAGGCTGAGCGTGCCTGCCCTGATTCCCTGGGGTAGCGGAGGTCTTCTCATGAGGCTGCCGCTGCAATGGCACAGCAGTGAATGAAACGGAGTGGGCATGGCATTTTGGCCATGCCCCCAGTAGCCCCGTCCCCCACATTGGGATGCCACTGGCTATAACTCATGGAAACTGGGGTTGAAATCTCCACTCAGCCATGGGAACACACTGGGTGATCTTGGACAAGTCACACTCTTTCAGTCTCAGATGAAGGCCATGATGAACCCTCTCTGAACCAATTTTCGGTCTAACTGGTGAAAGGAAATGCTATTCCCTTCTCATTATGGGTGACTCATCAGTTTCACAAACATGGCCATACTTGGTTCTCCTGGAATAGGTCCCCAAATGGGATTTCAGAGGAATGATGGACTGCCAACTGTCTAGCAATCCAAATTAATCAAATTCATGTCACGCATGCTTAGATGGGAGTGATGTCAGAAGCCAAAAAACTCAACAGGAAACCCACATTCATATACCTGTTTTGGATTTCCTCCCTGAATAAGACACTAAATTGTGGCTAGGTGTGAAATACATTGAAAATCGCAATTATGATTGTGTGTCTTTCAGTCATTTCCAACATGGAAACCCTTAGACAAATCTATCACAATACCTCAATCAAAAATAAAGAAAATAAATTACATTTCAAAGAGGTAATCTCTAAGAGGATTCTGACTTTATAAAAAGACCACCTGATGAAAGGTTTTGGGTTGTTCTTGGTTAGCTTGCAGAGGTGTGTGTGTATGTGTGTGTGGTGTTTTAGGAATGAGTAAGTAAAAGAGCAACCGAATGCCCTCTTCCCTGCAGCTTGTATCGTTTTCTAGTAATGATATTTGTGGTCTCAAGACGCACTCAGACATTTTAGATGACTGCAATATGTGGCTTAAATGCAATAATAAAAGAGCATGCTGAGGATAATAAATTTTTAATCCAGTTATCCTACTCCATTCAAGATCTTATTACGGCTGCCCAGGAAACCACCCATTGTGTTTATAGATATGCGACCATTGCAAACTGCCTTCCGAAGTCATATCCCTGTGACACATATTGTATATGTTAAAAATAAATAGTTAATGCAAGTGAAGCAGTTAAAATGCTGCCCCAAACTCGTGGTCGTTTTCAGATGTGTAGTAGCTGTGTTAGTCTGTTGCAGCATAAGGGGAAAAAGAAAGAGAAGGGACAAAGAAATCCTGCAGCACCTTTAAGACTGATTTTTATTTTAACATGAGCTTTCATAGATATTAAGCCCATGTCCTCATTTGCAATGACTGAGTGACATTAGCTTCAGGTTATTAAGCATAGTTATATAGTTGTGGGACTTGGATCGAATGTAACAGGATCCAGAAAGATGCAAATCATGACTCACAAATTTTCAAGGGACTGCATGAGCTTCACAGAACACAAGCCTTTCAGACCTTTATAGTGGTCAGTTAGTACTGAGATGTGAAAGCATTAAATATGCTTACCTTGAGGTCAGAGCCTTCTCTGACAAGAGTCCTTTTGTAATGTGTGCAGTTTTGAGGACTCACACATTAATATATGTACTGTGCCATGAAACCATTATCTTTGTTCATGCCTCAGCTGTTTCTCTTTCCAGACTTCCTTTGTAATTTCCTTGTCTGAGAACCACTACTTGTAAATCTCAGATTGTATGTCCAAGAAGGCTGAAATGCTCAATAACTGGTTTTGGGGTATTGCCATATCTAGATTTGTGTCCATTTATCCTCTTGTGTAGAGATTGTCCTGTTTCTCCAATGAAGAGTGAAGGCATGCATTGCTGACAGAGAGTGACATCTATCACATTGGAGGATAAAGCAAATAAATAAGTGCGCATCTGACATTGCGGGTGATTTATTAGCCCCTGTAATATTGCTCTTAGAGTAGATTTTGCCACATGTTAACAAGGCACCATGATGCCACTGATGTATAGGCAAAGAATGAAGAAAGAGGAATTTGTTGAGATAGGACAACCCCATCAAATATTATTCCACACCTAGGCACTCTGTTTGATGGCAAAGGACTGTATCAACAAGGGAGCTGGAAACAGCCTCTAGCTGTTCATTACAGAAAGTATGGAATTCACAGAACACAAATGTAAATAATAAAGGTAATTTAATATTAGTTAATATGGTAAAAAGGAAAACTCTATAGTGGAAGTTTTCAAAAGTATGCAAAGCATGTATCTCTATATTGTGAAGTCGAAGGCTTTCATGGCCGGCATCCATAGTTTTTTGTGGGTTTTTTGGACTATGGGTTTTCTCCAGCAGACAATGGACTATTGCCTGACCTGTGATGATCTTAGCTTTCATGCACTGTGACTTCCATTCACCTTTTGCCAGAGAGAAGAAATTGATATGTCTGCAATTTCTATGGCATCTGAACCTGAAGGCAATGTTTTGTCTTAACTGGAGATAAAGAACAAGCTGGGATCTGGCTAGTGTTGCCAGATTGGAAACCGGAGAGGGCTTCTATACCTTTAATAGTTGTATAGAAGAGGGAATTTCAGCAGGTGTTGCTTGTCATGCAGTCAGGTAACAAGTAACACCTACTGAAATTACCCTTGCTGCACAACCATTAAAGGTATAAGAGCCATTTCCAGTTTTCAAGTTGGCAAACCTTGATCTGGCTCATTTGAACCATGGTCTGATCCTGACTACTACTGACTAACCATAGTTTAAAGTTGGGATGGACAACTTCCCAAGGCTAGACTCTCTCCACCTAGAAAGAGACCACAGTTACGACCAGCAGTGTGCAGCAGATTGTCTCCTCTGTCTACAAAAAGGGAAGTTTAAAAAGTGTTTCAAAAATTAGAGAAGGCCAGATTCTTTACAGTCTGTCATTTTTTCATGTTTGTGATGGTCAAACCATTGATTTGAGTGGTGGCAAACAGGCGAATGAGAAGAAGCAAAAAGCACGTTGAAGGCTGCATGTTGATTTACACAAACTACAGTTTCCCAGATTTGGAAATCAACAGGAACTGCAGTTTAGCTTAAAAAGGAGAATGTTTTTGCTTACCTCCTCTGATGTGGAAATAAAGGGAGGAAAGTGTACAAAGTGAAACCTAAGGCTCATTTACACAGCAGGAAATCATTTTGTTACATCTGAACCAGAACACACTGTTTAAAACGTTCCTTTATGTATATATGTTTGAAATGAGGAAAAAACAAATTGGAGTCATCTAATTTTGGTGACCTGATGACTATTAATTTTCTGCAGTTATCTTTCCAAATAGTAGGGAACGTCTGAGGAATTTTACAAGCATCAGGAATATTTGGGTCCGGGGAGATATTTGTAGAGCCAGAACAGTATAGTGGTTTGAGCATTGGACTAAGACTTTAGAGATTAGAGTCTGTTTTTATCTATGTTTTAGTTGTTAGTAGTGTTTTATTTTTAGCTTTTGTATTCAATGTTTTAACCTTGTATTTTTTGATATGTTGTGACCAGCCTTGAGTACCACTGTGGAAGAAAGGTGGGACATACATTTTGGACATAAATAAAGAGTCTGGAGACTAGGGTTTCAATCCCCACTCAGCCAGGGAAACCCATTGGTGGGTTTTTCAGGCTATGTGGTCATGTGCTAGAAGGGTTGATGTTTCGCCAGCATCTGTGGCTGGTATCTTCAGAGAAGAAGATGCCACAGATGCTGGCAAAAATGTCAACCCTTCTGGAACATGGCCACATAGCCCGAAAAACCCACAAAAGGCTATGGATGCCGGCCATGAAAGCCTTCGTTTTCCCACTGGGTGATCTTGGGCAAGTCACACACTCTCAGCCCTCTCTGAACAAACCTTGCCAAAAAAATCCAGTGATGAGTTTACCTTAGGGTTGTCATAAGTTGGAAACCACTTGAAGACACACAACAATAACAAGGTTTTTGTACATATTTAACTCCATCTGTGGAGCCTCAGTTCTCACTGCTTTTTCTCCCACATCAGCATTTTCACATTCTTTATTCCAATATTTCTTGATACTCTTCTCACACTCCTCCTTGCCTGAAAATAACAAGTGCTTAAATATAGGTGAAATGCACTTTTTTTTTCATTTTTAAAGGGGAAAAAACCCCTATGACAGGGAGTGTATGAAACAGCAGTGCAGTAATGTTCAAGGAGGATTAAAGGACTCCAGCTGAACACTTCCCAAATGTTGCTGACTGAGTGGTTTTCCCTAAAGGGAAGCAAGAAAATAATAATTTACTCTCCATTTTCTAAAGTGAAAATTGTAGCATGGCTGAGAAGAACTGTTCATCTGCAAGAAAAAGAGAATTAGGGAAAGCCTGTGGAAGGGATGATTACTAATGATTCCTGAGCGGTGTGCATTGTGCAACAGTGATTTGACCTTCAGAGGAGAAATGGCCAGTATTTCCCAAATCCAGTTTTCTACAACTCAGATGGTGCTTGTTTTCAATGAGGTACCTGAGCAGGGAATTGCAGGGAAGCTCAGCAGCTTTGGCACTTTTTTCAGAGCAGGATCAATGATGTCCCCAGACAGAGCAAGCAAATTACAAAGGAACAGGGCTTCCAGGTTTTACTGTTTTTGCAATGTGTTATCACATAGGAAGTCACATTGTTCAGAAATCAGTTCAGCAGAGGTTGGATGCTTTCCCCCATTTCTTTGACATAGTTCTTACCTGATGTAAGTCGCTCATAACCTGCAACTGTTCCAGTCTGTCAAGGAGAGCTGCTTTTAAAAACTCAGGCCTGTTACAGACTGCCAAAATAAAGCTGCTTCGGGTCTCTTTGGAGGTATGCTGTTTAAATGATGCATGCACCCTAAGAATCCGGAAGCTGCACCAACACTGCACTCCGGTGCTTAGGAATGGAGTGAGGCTTTGGGGCAACCTCTGGACTCTTAGGACCCATGCATCATTTAAATAGCATACCTCCAAAGAGACCTGAAGCAGCTTTACTTTGGCAGTCTGTAACAGGCCTCAGTTTCTTTTCCTTCTCTCACTTTCTCCTTTCTCCTCTGCTTATTTCAACAGCTGCATACTGAGTTCAAAGTGGAAAAGTAGTTTGTATGCCACTAATTCAGCAAGGAGGTGAAAGGGGGCAGAATCTTGCCCTTCCCAGTAGGTTTGGGTAAAAGCAACATTGAGGGTGGTCAAGATAGTACATGTTATTAAAACTTGAGACTTAGGAACATATGATGGCACAGATGCTGGTCCCTGGCAAAACATACCAGCCAACATTTCTCAGTCTGAACTCACTTTGCAGCAACAAAGTAAGCAAGGATTAATGGGGAAGTTGAGAAAAGGAGAGGAGAACATTTTAAAAGCAGCCGAAAAGGTGGGATGGCAGAAGATTAATAGTGACTTTCTTTGCCAAACTGGGACAGTTTGGAGGGTGTGATATCCAGTTTGTATTCTTCGTGCCATCAGCTGGGGGGAAAATGACTAGGGACAGATGCACAATCGTTGAAGGGGAAGGATCCGGGTTGACCCTTTGGTTCTGTAAATTAAAAATCTTTTTAAAGGGGGAGCTTTGCAGAATGAGGAGGAAAAATCAATGACACCAAGCTTCACGCTCAGAACATGGCCTCGGGGTGCTTAGAGTGAAATATGACTTTATTAACATCCTCTCAGTTTAGGAAGATGAATTCAATTTCTGGGAAGACTTTCCAGCTCACAGTTAGTTTATAGGAATCCTCTTATTTGTATGAGACCATCTTTCTGCAGTTTTAAGCTAGCATCAGCAAAGTGCAAATGGCTACTGTAGCTGACAAATAAAGGCCAGGAAACAAATTACATTGCTTTGGTCAACCAATGACCCCCCCCATGTTCTCATTTAATGAAAAAGGACCTATCTGGTGGGAATGAAGCTGTGAGTTACAAGCTGTTTCTCTTGTTTCCTATGAGTTCACTGTTTAATGACTGATAAACTGCATTCATAAGCAAACCCTAATGACAGCCAGTATCTAGCAATCCCACATGACCATGCCAGTGTCATGGTGGCAGTGCCACAGGGAACCTTAGAGATGATCTCACTGACGTTCTTTCTCAGTGAAAGATCTGCAATGCAGGATGTAATCACAGCATTCCTGAAAGCAGAGGTGTTTCTCGGAGGGCGCAGGATGTGTGGATCGTGCAGGATGACACCTCAGAGGGTGGTTTCTGCCTTCCAGTGTGGGGTATACTGCTGCACCTCTCTGTGGGTAGAATCATAGAATCTTAGAGCTGGAAGAGACCACAAGGGCTACCCAATCCAACCCCCACCATGCAGGAACTCACAATCAAAGCACCCTCAAGAAATGGCCATCCAGCCTCTGTTTAAAGACCTCCAAGGAGGGAGTGTGTTCCACTGTCGAACAGCTCTTACTGTCAGGATGTTCCTTCTAATGTTGAGGTGGAATCTCTTTTCCTGTAGCTTGCATCCATTGTTCCAGATCCTATTCTCTGGAGCAGCAGAAAATAAGCTTGCTCCATCCTCAATAGGGTAGACTGGAACTTTTGAGCTTTGACACTAAGCACCCTGTGCTCCTAAATCACTGAGGGACCTGCTTGTAGAGTCCAAATGACTTATACCCACCACCTATTTAGAACATTCAAAATTATTCACATGGGAATCAATCTAACATGCCAAAGTAACTGCCACACATAGTGAGAAAATCCATATTAGCAACACTGAATGGATACACTTGGAGGCAACTTTTGACAAATCTTATTTCCAGTCACTTTCTCTCCATGATAGATGACTTAATCTTGCCACATTAATTGGCAACATCAAACAGAATTCATTTGTGTCCTTGTGATTTGTTCCTCCTTCTGAAACCACTTGCAGCCCTCCTCCTGTAATTGGACTGGAATTGTCTAAAATGTGGCAGTAAAAACCGGGTGTCTCATTTTATGTTTACATGAAAGGAAAATTGTTTGCAGAGGCCCTGGGCTGAGTAGACAACTTGCTGGTCTCTGGATTTCCTGCCAGGTGAAGGGGCTGCTATATCAAGTAGCTGAACATAAAGAAAACAAAAATAATGACCATGGAGGATCTGCATAAATTAAACCAAGGCAATAAGGAAATCAAAATAGTTAAAATGGTTCCCGTACCTTGGATCAAACATTGATCAGAGCCTCTACCCACTCCTCTCTTCACTGCTCTGCGGAGATAACTGAGTACAAACGAAATACACAGGTTCCATTCACACTAAACAATTTTGTTCTTAAATGCATAAATGGCTTCAACATATGGTGACCATATGAATGAGAAATCTCCAAGTCAGGGCTGTGGCTTTCTTGATGGAGTTTATCCACCTGTAATTTGGTTTTCCTCTTTTCTTGCTGCCCTTCATCTTACCAAGCATTAATGCCTTTTCCAGTGAGTGAGGTCTTCTCATGATATGGCCAAAGTATAACACTCTCTGTTTAATCATCTTGGATTCTAGGGAGAGTTCCCTCTAGATTTGCTCTAAGACCTTTTTAAGTTGTCTTTTTGGCAGGCCAGAGTATCCACAGAACTCTCCTCCAGCACCCCATTTCAAATGAGTTCATTCTCTTCCTAACAGATTTCTTCACTGTCCAGCTTTCACAATCGTATGTAGAAACTGGAAATATAGTGTCATGGACAATCGTAACTTTGGTAATCAATAATATATCTTTACATTTCAGGATCTTGTCTAGTTCCTTCTTAGCTGCCCTTCCAAATCCTGTGGTGCATCTATACTGTAGAGATAATGCACTGACACTGCTTTAAATGCTGTAGCTCCATCCTATGGAATACTGAGATTTGTAGTTTTACAAAGTCTTTAGCTTTCTCTGCCAAAGAGTGCTAGCACCTCCAAAAACTACAAATCCCAGAATTCTATAGGATGGAACCATGATATTTACAGTTGTGTCAAACTATATTATTCTTACAGTGTATATGCACCCCTCATCTATTTTGATTTCTTGATTGCTGTCTCCAGTTTAATGACAAAGCCACAGTATAGGAAATCTTTCACTGTCTCAGTGTCTTCACTGCCTACTTTAAAATTATGGAAATAATCATTATTTTTGTTTTCTTAATGATCAGCTGTAAAGCTGCCTTTGCCCTTTCTTCCTTGAGTTTCTTCCGTTGTTGTTGCAAGTCTTTACTATTTTCTGCTAGTAGTATGGTGTCATTTGTCATACCTTGGGCAAGTCACACACTCTCAGCCTCAACGGAAAGCAATGGCAAACTTCCTTTGAACAAATTTGGCCAAGAAAACTTCATGAGTCAGAAACAACTTGAAAACACACAACAACAAATTCTACGTTAACTGCCATGTTTCCACCCTATGCAACCCTGGGGTTTGTAGTTTGGTGAGGCATGGTAATGGTCTGCCTGAAAATTCAAAATCCTCCTCCTGAAACTACAAATTCTAGGCTTCCATAGGATGGATCCCTGACAATTAAAGTGGAATGATAGTATATAACTGTGCAATGCAAATGGCCCTATGTCTGAAACCTATCAGCCATTGTGACACAGAACTAAAGGGACCCTATTAACAGCAGAGATGGATTTAGGTTTATCAATATCTTGGGAACTACTGGCAGGGGTTTCTTAGCTGCCTCAGATAAAGCCTCCATTTCCATAAAGGACGCTAGCAAAAAGCAGGGGCCAAATGGTAGGCCATGGGTTAATGTCTGCCCCTACCTGGCCAAGTCATGCTAAGCTTTCTCCAAACAGTCATCTACCCCCCATACAGCTTCACACTGCTAAATGTCATCACATGAATTACAACTTTTATTGAAATTTGACATACACCGTGTGGATTGGGTTTAATGATATTGGAATGAGGCCAGTTTTGAATTTTCGATGCGCTGCATTATTTATGTACTTTTGTTCCACTAACCAGCTACAAATACTTCTCAGTACTAGCAATTAGTGCAGTTAAAGCAAACCCCAAATTATTAACATTTCCATCTTCGAATTCATTTAAAACAGTTAATGGGATGAGGGTTATTTAATGAGCAGAACTTTTGATACAGCAAATAGTGCAAGTTCTTGCAGCAGTGCTGCCTGAATTCATAATTTTAAATTGTAAGCTTGGAAAGCAAGAAGAGTCATCATTATCAAAGTTTCCCCAAAGTATAAATCCAAATGCAATACTTGGTCCCAACAACAGTAGGTCATACTCTCCAACTGTTCTAATTCAGTAGGAACAGTCCCCGTTCATTTTCTACAACCCACCTTTTCAGATGTTTCTAAAGATCTCACTCTTCCAACTTTCCCCCTTTTGTCCTCAGTCTAATTCAATTACTGCAAACTGAATGCAAAGTGCAAAAGTAGTTTGCACTTAGTTAATAACTGAATGCAAAGTGCAAAAGTAGTTTGCACTGAGTTATTTCAGCAGGGAAGAATGGAGAAGAAGGGCAGAATCTTATCCTTCCCAGGATACTCAGGCAAAAGCAAACTGCTGCAGCCTAGTATGTGTGCACTTCCTCAATAAGATCTTTTGCCATTTTCAACTGATGTTGCTTGACCAGGATTCCTCTACAAAATGTTGGAAGGCCAACATGGGGTAGTGGTTTGAGTGCTGGACTATGACTCTGGAGACCAGGGTTCAATTTCCAGCTCAGCCATGAAAGCCACTAGATCAGTGGTTCTCAACCTTCCTAATGCCATGATCCTTTAATACAGTTCCTCATGCTGTGGTGACCTCCAATCATAAAATTGCAGTGTCTCGGTTCCCAAAACCATTGGAAATATGTGTTTTCTGATGGTCTTAGGCAACCCCTGTGAAAGGGTAATTCGACCCCCAAGGGGGTTGCAACCCACAGGTTTGAGAACTGCTGCACTAGATGAACTTGAGCAAGTCACATGCTCTCAGTCTCAGGGCAAGGTAATGGCAAACCTCCTCTGAACAAATCTTGCCAAGAAAACGCCATGATAGGGTGGGTCGCCACTAATTGGAAACAACTTGAAGGCACACAACAACATCAACAATTAGTCCATGAAATCAATGGAAACTTGGTAATTCAGCACTTACATAAATGCTATTGATTCAATGACTCAACTGTGGTTGGGAATAATAATTTGATTTGGGCCATCATCTTTTCTTTTTATTTTTTAATTGCCTCTCTTATTGATGACTGATTAGTTATTTGTGACACAATGTCCATTGAAAGCCCTGTTTATTCTTTACAGGTATACCTTAGTTAACAAAGCCTCTGGCAAAAAAGTTCCTTATTACCAAGTCTTTTTATGTCCATTTAGGCCCTTCTTTTCCTTCCTGTTCCCTAGTTTGAATTTCGTTTAGCTGCATCAACACTGGGAGGATGGTGGAGGGCTGGAGAAATAGAAAGTTTTAGTGCCATGTGGAAGCACTGTCTGCAGGAAACAATGCAGTAATATGTGAGCTGGGGAAGAATGGCATTCTTCTCTACTGATCCTACTGTAGCTGTGTGCCTGTCTACTACAGGCAAAAAATCAAAGACATAGCCATGTTAGCCTGTAGTCTGTAAGATCTCTCTATATACTGATTCTAAGATCCTACTACAGGCAAGTTAAACAGCAGCTGCCTCTAGAATCTTTTACTGAGCATGAATAAACAGCAAAAGAAAACTGGTGGCTGGTGAAAATAAAGATCATCCTTGGATGGATGGAATTGTAGAGGAAGCCTTCAAATGGTCTCTAGAAGGTCCAAAACATTTTTGTTTACTTATGCAAGGCTTGTCTGACCTGGGTACTTCATTCCGCAAGTTAGTTTTGTATTAAAAAATTGCTGAAACGTGTTGGACTGATTTTCTTTTTTGTACTATAGGAACCCATCCCTATTCTTTCCATGTCATATCTGTCTCTGGAACCCAATTTTCCATTAAAGCAGCAATACTCAGGAACACAGCTGCTTCTGTAACTAAGGTATTCACGTAAAGTCGTTCTAGGCACCTTTAGATTTATATCCCTCCTTTCTCCAAAAACTGTACTCAAGGTGGTCCACAAGGCAATACACACACAAACACACTATATATAGGAAAACACAATTCAATTGAAGTAGTTAATTAAAAGAAAATGAAAGGGAAGGTAATAAAATATGCATCACTCCCTAGTTAACAGCTGCTTCTTCAGCATCCAGTCAGTTGCCAAAATGCAAAGGTCTTAGCCTTTTGTTGAGAGGGAAAAGGGGAGGGAAGCAGCCTCTTTGGGAAGGGAATTCTGCAGACTCAAAGCAGTAGCAGACACCACTCAGAAGGCTCCTATGCTTCCCCAGACAGTGCTAGGTCCAGGAACACTACCCAACTGTGAACGCTGTACTTGACTCAGTCTAGGATTGAGCAGCCCTTCAGCTAGCGCAGAGATGGGAATACTTTGCCACAGCCTCCAGCATTTCACAGATGAAAACCAGGTTGCATATGGCCACACCTTAGAGTGTGGTCAAGATGGCAAACATTAAATGAAGAAGAACACACAAGGTAAGAGAAGCCACAGCAGTTTGCTTCTGCCTGAGCATGGGGCAAGGTTCGGTTGCAGCCTCTTCTCGTTGCTAAATTAATTGAGTGAAAATTTCTTTAGTGCTATGAGCCAAATTTGTAGCAGTTGAAATAAGCTGGAGACATACACAGAAAGTAGGAAGATGAAAGAGAAACTGGAATGTTTTAAAAGTATCTGGAAAAGTGGGATGGCAGAGGATTATCGACATGTTCCCTGCCAAATAGGGGCAGTTGGAGGGTACACATTGCCAGCATGTAACTGCATGGCCAATTTTGGTATGCATTACTGCCACCAAAATCAATGATGCCACCAGTGCCATTGACAGAATGGTGGAGTAAAATAAAATAATGTGGTTTTTAAAAAAATAAAACCTCTTGGACTTCCTGTTACTTCTGGATGCAGAGGAGATGCTTCACCCCACCAGTCTGCAAGACCGCCAGATGAAAGAGCAATCTGGATTTTTCCTGCTCCACAGAGAGTTACCATATTTGCTGTCAAAATATGGTAGCTCTCAAGATCTGAGTCCCTCATATTTTCTAACATAGCTGCTTAGTGACTTTTCTGCTTACAATATTATTTATGATGGATGATGGGATGGGATGGGATGTGTTAATGATGTTATTGACTGCTTACATTCCTCAGCATGGTTAACAAACACATGTGTGGTGAATAAAGATCTCACCAGGAGCTTCAAAGCTTGTCCCATGAGAATGGCTGGTACATTTGGGGTGACACAATGGTATTATGCCATTGAATTAAATAGGACTTGAGTATTCATGGATTTTGGTGTCCATGGTGAGTCCTGGAACCAAACCCCAGGAGATACCAAGGGCCCACTGTATTAGTTGGGAGTAAATCCCATTAAACTCACTGAATAATACTAGTTAGAAATACCACTAATCTTGCCACAAAAGAAAAAAGAAAGTTCATTTAAATATCCTATTACCATGATACTGGAATTGTATAAATGAGAAGGACACTAGTATCATGCCTTAAATATATTACCTTTCTAATGTTCTAACTTCCTATTTGCTGATCTGTCACAAAGAGTACAAAATGTAATGCTTGTTATCGCCTCATTTGCTTGCCACAGCAAACAATAGTCTGTTATACTTAGTGTTCTGGCCAATGTCAAGGCTTCTGCTCCGAAAAAAGTCCTGGGACTATGCTGCAGCTATGCATCTTTTCCCCTCTTCCTATTCCCATCCCATTACACAATGTGAATGCCATTTAATAAACGGGACCTGCATTTTTATACATATGCTTTTTAAAATTAGGATTACACACTGCATTGTACAACACTGTGCATTTGAATTTTATGTCCCCTTTTCACTGGCTTAGGAATAATCTTGTGAAGGTCTTCTGGAATATAGCCCCAGCCCAAGACTAATACTATAGCATCTGAAGCAAATTTATTTTGACAAAGGTATAACCTAAGGTGTAGCAGAGATGTCTCACACTGAGCCAAATTGTACACATGGGTTAATGTCTGTAGATTGCTTTTTAAAAAGGTATTTGAAAAGGTGCTGCTGCATGTGTTTCAAGAGAGAGATTATTTTGGTTTTGCTGCCTTCATGCCAGCCATTTAGATCTATGCAATTAGGGCAACTGCCATGATCTCCTCCCTGGAATTGCATTATTAAATTCATGATTGATTCAATTAACTTTAGAGGAAGGGAAACTAAAGGGAGCATTAGTCCTACTAACACATCACCACCTCTTATGTCAAAGGGCCCACTGAGCATGGACCACCTATAGGGACCACATGCAATAAATAAATGGAGCATTCCTGCTTGACTCTTGCATGAAGAGTAGGGTTTGTAGATTTCAGGAGCTGGCCCCTCTTCTACAGGCAAGGGGAGGAATCTCAGGACAAGAGAAGTGTCTTGGAAAGTCTATATTCAGGACTAATAACAACTTGTCTGTAAAGTCTTCAGAAATATAAATAAAAATAAAATTGGAAAACGTATGTGTTTTCCTCATTACTTATTTGTTGTTGTTGTTGTTGTATGCCTTCAAGTCATTTTTGACTTATGGCAACCCTAAGATGAATCTATTATGGGGGTTTTCTTGGCATAATTTGCTCAGAGGAGGTTGGCCATTGCCTTCCTCTGAGGCCGAGAGCTCAGTGGGTTCCATGGCCAAACTGGGAATTGAATCCTGGTCTCCAGAGTCATAGACATTAGTGATACATGATTTGTGTTTTTTAGTTTGAATGTCATACTCTGAGCAATTGTGGTTATCTTAACAGCATAAATAGGGGACGTTCTTTGTAACATCACACATACCCTTCAACTGTCCCAATTTGGCAGATACTGTCCCAAATAATGCTCTGTTGTCCCACCTTTTCAGGCGCTTTTGAAATGCCCCAGTTTCTCTCTCCTACTCCCACTTTCCCCCTTTGTCTTCATCTTACTTCAGTTGCTGCATATGGAATTCAAAGTGCAAGAGTAGTTTGCACTAAGTTAATTTAGTGGGTAGCAGTGAGAAGAGGAGATAGTTGAATCTTTCCCTTCCCAGTAGGCTCTGGCAAAAACCTCTCCTAGACTGTGTGTACTTCCTCATTCATAACTTTTGCCATCTTGACCACACTTCTTTGGAGCTTTTTAAACAGAGGCTGGGTAGCCATCTGTCAGGGGTGCTTTGATTCTGTGTTCCTACATGGCAGGAGGTGATGGTCCTTGAGGTCTCTTCCAACTCTATGATTCTATGATGTTGCTTGGCCACGCGTGTTCTCGTTTTCACCTGCAAAATGTTGGAGGGTTATGCATCACCAACCTAGCAGTTGGAAAACATGCAAAGGCAAGTAGATAAATAGGTACTACTTTGGCAGGAAGGTAACAGTGTTCAGTGCAGCCATGCTAACCACATGTCCAGCAGTGTAGTCCTCGAACAACACTGGCTCTACAGCTTAGTAACAGAGTTGAGCACCACCCCATACAGTCGGTTACGACTAGGCATTCGTGTCAAGGGAGTTTTCATAACATGGAGGTAACAGCTCACCTGCCTGCAGATCAAGATGCTGTTAAGAGCAGGCCTTGGCCAGCTGTGTTTTGAAGGTCAGCTGGCAACCTCAGGGGCAAATTATGATCTGAAGTTAAACTTCTAAGTAGTGTGTATATTTATCTTTGCTCAGAATCAGCATAGAGTATTAGCAAACTATTCTAGCTATATAAAATTTTATCTTAATCAACCATGCCAATCCAATCTGTGGACGCAACCCTGACGAAAATATGAACATCACGGGAATCGAAGAGAAAGGGAAAGGTTTAGGTCATCCCCTTCCCCCTTGCTTCTAAATCTGCCGCTTCCCAGATGAATTAAATACTTTTGCACTATGCTCATTTCTGAAAGGCTGGCTCCAGTGTAGCCTAATTAGACAGAACCTCCAAGGTTTCCTAGGCAGGTAACCTTGAAACATTATTAGCAATTTAATGTAGAATTAGACATGACTGCCATAAATCTGTTTATCAGCTTACAACACAATCCCAATGTTTGGCAGTGTATATTTGCCCACCGTGTGCCGAAAGGCCGAAGGGACATTGAATGAGAAAGACCTGCTACGATATATGTAGCAGAGTGTATTATAGCTATCACGGTTATTGTTGAAGTTCAGGCACTCATCACAACACTCCCCATAGCTATTTTTCAAAGGACAGTTTTAAAATGCAGGCAGCTGTGCTCATTCATCTCCATAAACCAGTTCTGGCAGTTTGAATTTTCATAGTGAACAGATCTTTTGTAAAGCTAAGGACTTGTCTTAGTTGTCCTTTCAAGACCAAGCCACTGCAAAATGCATTCCAATACAATAACGATATACTATTGCTAGCAAAATCCATCTCTCCTCCAAGCTACAATGAAGATTTCACCTAAGCTCAGATGGAACAATGAAATCTGAGAGGGTGATAGATCTATCATTGTCCCTTGAATCTGAACTACAAGGCAACAGAATGCTAGCTTGTTGTTGTTGTTGTTGTTGTTGTGTACCTTCCAGTCATTTCAGACTTATGGCAATCCTAATTATAGGGTTTTCTTGTCAAGATTTGTTCAGAGCAAATTTGTCATTGCCTTCCTTTGAGGTTGAAAGCATGAAACTGGCCCAAAGTCACCCAGTGGGTTTCATGGCTGACCGGGGATTTGAACCTTGGTCTCCAGAGTCATGATCCAACACTCAAACTGCTACACCACAGTGGCTGCATACCATTCCTCCTAAGAGGAGTGCTTTTGTGGGCATGATCATCATACTCTCTTACATAATCATCCACACAGACAGGTTCCACCAGTGTCCTCTTGGCTTTAAATCCATACTTAGATAGTTCAGTGGCATAAATAAACTTGCAAAATCCTGTCACCTCCTTCAAGGGTGAAGGATGCATTCAGTTGACACATGCTTTGACAAAAAATGTACAAGGACACTGGCTCAGCCAGAGCTGCCTCCAGGCACTTTGAACACAAACAACTCTCATTTAGCCTCTCTTTGACCCAATGTGCCACTAACCTTCATAAGAAGTAAATGGGTCATGTGCTCTGCTCAAGTTGAATTGTTTTATGAAGGGTTTTTTAAAAATAAAATGTTTCCTCCAATCTGTTAAATGCAGATCGAGGGATCTTTTAAGCTGGAGTTTGGAAGCATAGCTTTCAGAAGGAATTAGTTACAACCAGGGTACCAAGTCCACAAGCAGTTTTTTCATTATGGTACAGTGGCTTCATTTTCAAAAGTAACTATTCCATTTGACTAAAATATTTGCTTTTGATTACTTTTTTAAATCATTTGAAGGATACAAGGCATTGGCCTGTCAAAATATATATATATATATATATATATATATATATATATATATATATATGAGCCCATCCTCTCAAAAATATGAACACACCTAGAGTAATATGTAGAGTGATCTCATGTTTGAGACTGAGAAAACAAAATTTGTAGTATACTGATACAGACTAGCATAGCTATGTCTTTGAATACCATGCCTAGAACAATTACTGCCATACTGCAAAATAGCCAGTACTGTATACAACACTGGGTTCCTTCCATGTAAATGAAATGGCTTATTTGTTAGCAGAAAGTAAAGGGCTGCACTTGGATATAATGTTGTTGTTTGTTGTTGTGTGCCTTCAAGTCGTTTCCAACTTATGGTGACCATAAGGCAAACCTATCATGGAGTTTTCTTGGCAAGTTTCTTCAGAGGGGGTTTGCCATTGCCATCCTCTGAGGCTGAGAAAATGTGACTTGCCCAAGGTCATCCAGTGGGTTTACATGGCTGAGCCAGGATTCGATCCCTGGTCTCCAGAGGCCTAGTCCAACACTGAAAATATTACGCCACATTGGCTCTTAGATATAGTGTTGCAGGACAGGAAAAAATGCTCACTATTCCTGGCAGAAAAATCTGCTTTCCATTGATCAGGTGGTAATGCAATGTAATCCTCAAGGTGTTTCTGAAATATATAGCTTCTCTGCTCATAGAGGCATACTGGCTGTGGGATTCTGGAAGCTATCATCCAAAAAAAAAACGTAACTTGTTTATAGCTTATAAATTGCCCATATATCAAACATTTTCCCTCATTTCTTTACACATCTGTTTGGATTTTGCAAATAGTTAAGTTAGGCATTACGGTTTTTTAACTGATGCCCTCAGCATGCACATCTCAAAAGGTGAAGTAAATGAATAAGCTTTGCGGAAGTTGTCATTTCTGCAAGCCAGGTTGATATTTTACCATCCCAGTTCTGTTTTTGTTTAAAAGACTTGACTATCATGCTTCAACCTGAGAGATGTAGCATTGCTGGAAGATGGTCTGGCCAGTTGCAAGCTGTGCAGAGTGGACTATTGGGGGCTTGGCATTAAAAGAACATTAACCTTGGCTTTGCAGCTGCGCTTCATTTATCCGTATATTAAGCTCTGCAGCTGCCAGTATACTGACAATTTGATGCTGCAGGCTTACCTGCAGATTGCATATGCAGAAGTCCCAGTAAAGTGGATGAGCTTTGCTCAGGTGTATTCTATGGATTAGTAGCTGAATGTCCATATTGCTGTCCTGTTTGTGTATCTAAGGCAGAAGATTCTGGGTGCAAGTTTTAATTCGTACCATTATTGGCCTTTCCCTCTTCCAGATTATGTTTGCTGACAAAGAAAATATGACATTGTGGGTGATCAGCACCATCTGACATTAAATACACTGGTGAAGAAACCAAGCCAGATATATTTGGACCATTTAGAACATAGGAATCATGATGGATCAGACTAAAGGTTAATCTAGTCCAACTGTAGCAGATCCATAGGGGCCAGTGAGACATCTGTGGGAAGCTGAAAGGCAGGACATGAGATCAGAGTCACCCTCCAACTCATATTCCCCAGTAACCTTTATTTTCTGTCTTTCCTCCAGTGAACTCAGGGTGGCATATATGGCTGTAATCCAAAATTATGTTTTCCAAGCTCTGGGTTAGAACATGGAAAAGTTACCTTTTTGGATGGCAGCTTCCAGAATCTTGTAGCCACTGAGCGATACTTAGAGCCATATCCCCAAATATCACCATATTACCAATACCAAGATAAGATGGAACCACTACTCCAGGCAGCTTCTGTATGTAAAATGAAATGGAAGCACATAACTGTGTCTTTCATCTCAAAAAGCAATATCTTGACACATGAGACCTCAGCTGATCAGATCCAAAAAGACAAAAATCTCATAACCAGCAATGTCTAAGAGGGCTGGTCTGTTAGCAAAAGAACAGAGCAGAAGGTGTGCATGCTAAGGAAAATGAAAAATGATGGGATGCAAGATGTTTATATGTTTCCCCATTTGGTGAGAATTTCCCAGAGTTTTTACATAAGGAAAATTAATGCAAGGAAATACTGAAGAAGAAAACCCCCATGTCTTCTCTCTTTCAGGATGAGTGCACTTTGCAAAGTAGTGTTAAAAATAATCCTGTTAAAGTGTTTCCCACCCAACAAAACCTCTAGACTGTATATCCAAGGTAGCAATTTGAAATTAGTAAGTGATCTTGTGTAATAAATGGGGGTGACATTTAAACCTGCTGCCCGAGGCCAAGATAATGGCTCCATAATCAGAATTTCAGGACCAAATCTTGATTATGTAATTGGGGAACTGGCTAACTGTACTTTCCAGCCTAGGCACTGTAATATCAAAGGGACTCAAGATGCTGTCCATACTATGAAATTAGCAAACAAACCATGTATCAAGAGGGTAGAGGGAGAGAGGGGTTAATTTTGACAAGTTGTATAATGTGCTAGACTTAAATAACAGTCTGACAGGTTTGCTGCTTGAATGGTTTTTAAATATAGAGACGGAAATCATATTATGAATCACCCCAAGGATTATTAAAATGCAGGCACCAGATTGATTGTGATATATGGACTAGAGCCCAAAACTGACATGAATAATTGTGTCAGGAAAGAGACTGACAGCACTGGGCACCAGACCTGACAGAAGGAGAAGGAGAACTTTCAAACAAATCTTATGACCATTGACCACAGAAATGTTAACATGTTTTAAATGCCAACTCCAGTTTCTCTTTCTAAAGATAATGGGAGTTATTTAAAAGTAACATTAAGACAACAACCAGTTGGTATAGCAGCTTGAGGGTTGGACTACGATGCTGGGAGATCAGAGTTCGAATCCCTGCTTAGCCATGGAAACCCATTGAGTGACCTTGGGCACACCACCCTGAGGCTGCATCCGCACTGCAGAAATAATGCAGTTTGGCATTGCTTTAACTGCCATGGCTCAATCCTGTGGAATTCTGGGATTTGAAATTTTGTGAGGCATGTAGCCTTCTCTGTCAGAGCACTCTGATGCCACAACAAACTAAAAATCCCAGGCCTCCATAACACTGAGCCATGAGAGTTAAAGCAGTGCCAAATGATTATTTCTGCAGTGCAGATGCAGCCTCTTTCAGTCTCAAAAGAAGGCAATGGTGAACCTCCTTTGAACAAAACTTGCCAAGAAAATCCTGTAATAGGGTTGCCGTAAGTTACAGTTGGCACATAATAACATGAAGAATAGAGTTAAGAACAGTCTTCCAACCTGAGTATTTTAACAGATAATAAGTCAGGATCTGAATCCCTCAAAGTTCCTTTCATGTTTGTTCCTCAGTTAGGCTTTTCTCTCTTCCGGTTTTATTTCATATTGCTGGATGCTGGGATGTGCCATACTGGTGATGTTGGGAGGAAGGGAATGGTTATCTATCCTGAGGATGGCTAATGCACAGATGTGAAGGGAGATGATGGACACTGGGAACTGCTAAGTCAGTTCTTTGGAGGTGCCTGGTACGAGAGAAGACAACCAGGTAGTGTGAGCAAATAAAAGATGTACTTTTATGACAAATGAGCTTTGAGCACATTAAAAGGTTTGGCTTGCTTTGTGCTTTTAATGTACTGTATAACTGCAATTGCTAACAATATCACCATACCATAAATTGTTTGGGCTTCTGAATAAAGCTTGCTATTTTACACTGAGGTTTTTGGTTTCTGAGCTAAAGTCTGCCAGCGCATGACATACAGTCTTCTCTCATGAGAAAAGAAAGCCAGAACAGATTGGAGTGGGACTTACTTTTAAGTAAACATGTACAGAATTTGGTATATATTGCAGTGTATTTCAGGAGTAGATCCCAGTGGGTTGCCTTTCTTTCAAGGGTTTGCATAGATATTTACTTTTTCTTTTTAAAATATTTGTATCAATGTATAAGGACTTACCTCTAAGTAACTATATTCAGGACTGCAGCCTAACTGTTATTGGGATCAACGTATTACGTTGTCTCAAAACTTTTTTCACAAGTGAAGCGTTGGCAACACGAACCATTTCCATGGCACAGGTGCCTATGAAATCTAGAAAATATATCTGACCCAAATGTCCTTTTATTCAACCAATGTGACTGTAGCTGAAGTCTCCAGTTATAATTACCAATACAATTTGATAGAAGCAATATAAAAAGAAGAAAAGAACAAAGAACGGAAATAGCTGAGAGAGGGTCCTTTATTGCTTGAGATAAGACATTACATTGATGGCTAGCCAGTCTGAAGCGCTTAAAAGGTAAAGGCAGACACTTATATGGGTTACTTAATGAGAGGTGTCTTCATCAGATGTTCTTAAAGCATGCTATGAATTTCTAACTATGGAAAAGATGAAGGGATATTTGCTCAGGCCCCACGATTCCAAGACTCCATGTTAGCGAAAAGGTTTTAAGTGAGAGACTTATGTCTCTTTCATAATGCACCATTATAGTGCTATGGTTTCACTTTAACTGCCATGGCAACATCCTTTGGAATTCTGGGATTGTTAGTTTAGGAAGGCATATTTAGCATTCTCAGCGCTAGTCCCTTCCCTAACTGTAAGCCCCAGGATTTTATAAGACGCAGTCAAGGCGCTTAAAGTGGAATTTTGTTGTTGTTGTTGTTGTTGTTGTTGTTGTGTGCCTTTAAGTAATTTCTGACGTATGGTGAGCAAAATAACTCCTGGTTTCCTTTAGTTCAAGCCAGAAAACGTGCACTGTCGCATCAGTGTGCGGACTGCATGATCCTGCTGCGGGCATTCAGGAAGACCCAGGCAGTTGTCTGAAGTGATGCAAAGCATGTGCCTTGGGCCTGGCCTGATGCAGCTGCCAGCACCATTACTTTCCATAGGGTTTATTTTTTGTCACCTGCTTGTGTGTTGACCACACTGGTGCAGGAGTGCTCAGATACACCATTGACTCATTGCATACCCCATGAAGTGAAATGATGACAACCATGGCAGGTGGCCACCAATGTAATGAGTTTAATAAAAAACATTAATGAATTAGCTGGTCCAAAAGGGGACCATGGTGCAAAGAGAGGAAATAGAGCATGCACAGGAAACCTCCATGATCATGCTATATCACTGTGTCAGGTGGTCGATCACTTGTGTGGCTATGTGGCTGGTAACATGGCCAGCCACATGGGAAGTCTAATGGGTGGCAGCTGGGAAGGACAAGGGACACAATTGTTGGCTACTGGTAATGCACCCATGCACATGAGCACATGCCTTTGGGGCAGAACAGAAGAAAAATAATGGCATTATACACTGTCTCATTTTGGTAGGTCCGTCCTTTTAGAAAAAGAGGACCAGTGCGGACTGCTTGTAGGTGTTTGACCCATTCTGGGAGTGGGCAGTGCAAACAGCAGTTTCTCCCCGTGAATCAGGAAACCCTGGAGGTAAGCCACATTTTCCCCTCCATCTGCTCAGGCCCTAAGATCTTCTTCCCCCTTCCTATCAATGTTTAATACTTGAGAAAGATTCCAGAGTTGGGTGAATTAAGATAATTTTATTTAGAAAAATGCAGAGTACAGTCCTATACAATAGCAATCCACACAGGTACAGCATTCAGAGCTAACTAAAATGGAAATATGGAAACTATAGCAGAGTTTGAAAGGTTTGCAGTGTGTGTAATAATTTCCTGTCCAATGAATCCAAGCTATCCAACCATGGAAAGCTGGAGTGTTTCAGACTGGGCGGTCTGAGGATGACACACAGCATAGAGGTGTATGCCAGCTGTGTGTGAAGAGGCTAGATTTTGAGACCAATATTTATTGTTAAAACTGAACTTGTCACCTCATTTTCACACCCCCAAAGTTTTGCATTCATATGGACATTCTCACACACAGACTGATATACAGGTCTGTCCCTGGACTTTCCGCTCTACCCCATGCATCTGAGGAATTAAGCTCAAGTCTATAAAAGCTCATGCTATCAACTTATCTCTGTCAGTTTCAGAGGTGCTACAAGATCCCTTTGCATATAGATTTTGTTTGTTGCATTTTGTAATAGCAAATATCAAGATTTTATTTACCCCCTCCTTTTCCCCCTTTGAACGTCATATATTGTATTATTTCTTATATTTCTGCCTGTATTTGTTGTTTGCTCTTTTCTGATCCTAATTTTGAACTTTTCATATTGTATTTATTCCTAAATGTTGTGATTCAAACGTCTATAATTCTGGTTCACCATACAGGGGAAAGGATGTGTTAGAACCACCAAACCATGGATTCTTTTTAACAGGGAGTGCCTGAAGGATACAGAAGAGCCATTTTTACAAAGTGTTCCCTTTCTAGACTACTGATTTGTAAAATTCCATTTTAGAACAACTCTATAAATATCCTTTGATTTCCAGAAGGACCACAGGTTGAATGTAGCCTTGAAGATAGAAGGAGCTTGAGAATTGTCATGAATTCAGTGGGCCGTGTAAGAGCTGATACAATTCTCTAAATTACATAATTAATAGAAGGAACTGAAACAAAAGAAAGAACAATACACAAAAGGAGCAAAAGAAAGATGGTACAAAAGAATTCCAGGGATGATGTTGGTTCTTCTGTTACAATCAGCAGAGGTTTTCTTTTCATTTCTTCTGACAAGAATATTAGCAGAAAAGGACAATTAATATTTCTGGGCAAGCGTTGCTTTCTAGGCACATCCAAGTTACCAGCTTGTCTACATCCATCAGTACTATTTCACTTCATAATCAAAGAAGCAAGAGTTTTTAAATCGAACTTGGATGACTATAGACCTTGCAGCATGATTAATCATTGTAGCTGCTGTTTAATGGACCTAGAACTGAAATTAGAAGTAATTGCATTGCTGTAATTTTGAAGAGGTGGCAGATAACTGAGAGGCTCTTGTACTGACTTATGGGGAGATTTGTTTCACAGGAATGTTGGGATGAGGTGGGTTTTGCTAATATCTGAGGCCTGCCACACTGCAGAAATCAAGCCGTTTGACCCAGCTTTATCATGGTTCCATCATGTAAAATCCTGGAGTTCGTAGTTTGGTAAGGTATTCAGCTTGGTCTGTTGGAGAGCTCTGGTGCCTCACCAGACTACAAATCCCAGGATTCTGTAGGAGAGAGTCATGGCAGTTAAAATCAATGTCAAACTGCTTTATTTCTGCAGTGTGTGTATACGCATCGTATCGGAAGGTTGTTGTTTTTATTCTGTATGCTTGTGATACATCTGGAATTGTGGATTCTAAAGTATTTCTTGAGATCGGTGGTTTGAATGCTGTGTTCTCCTCAGAAAATTAACCAGATACTTCAGTGGGAAGATCTTCAATAGTGGAACAATTGGTCTAAGAACAGCTTACTTGATCTTCCCTTCCAATGCATAGTTCTAAGGTGTGATGAGTATGTTGGATTATGTGTGTGTACAGAGCTCAGATTCCTTTGTTTTTGTTATAAGGGCAGGCAGTAGATAGATTAGGATTTACTTGCCAGAGCTTGGAAAGTCACTTCTTAAAAGGAATTGGTTACAACTACAGTTGTGAGGCCCCCAAATATAGTTACTGTTATAGCCAGAAATATAAAAAGTAATTTACTTTCCCGTTACTCTAAAATTAACTAATTCAGTTGCTTGAGATTGCTTTTCACAAGAGGAGCCTAGAGCTTTTTGTTCCCTATCATAAGGCACATAATAAGCCAGCCTTTGAATCTGTGGCACCATACTTGTCTTATTTCTCCAGGACGATGAGAAATAATTGATGAGCACTCTTTCTGTTTGGTCCGTCAATTCTATTGAGAAAAGTAGGACAAATGTACAAACCACTCCTCCTTCCTTTGCACTTTGCCTCCCCTTGTATCTACTTATACATTTCTTGCTGCATTCTCTCATTGCACCTTTGACCCTCTCTTTCTTCCTTCCCTTCTCTTGCCTTGCCTCTCTTGTTTCTTGCACTCCACCACTTGTCCGTCTCATCCCTTCTTCCCTCTTTCCCTTCCTTCGCTTGCATTTTGTGCTGCCACACTTCTTGAGCTCAGTATGACCAGAGACATCCTTCTTTTCCAGGACATGTCTGGTATTTCAACCTTCTGTCCTGGAAGACTTCCAAAAAGAAACCCATTGAGTAATGCCATGTTTGCACTTCCTCTTCGAGAAATTTGTCTACTTGGCAGACTGCCCTTGCTGCAAATAAGGGAACAGGATGGATCCTTCTAAAGTTTTTCTTTTCCCCTTGGAGCAACAGCAGACAAGACTTGCCGCCACTGCTCAGGGCATGTTTGTTTCTTGGAGAGTAAAAGGACAGCAAATGTGTTAGGAAGTGGGCTGCTTGCGGACACAATGCAAATGTTGGAAGAGGTTCCCCCCCCCCCTTAATTTCAGCACAATAACAAACGGAAGGAATAATTTAAATGTCGACTCAGTCAAGAGTCTGTTGCTAGTAAAGTACAGTTTTAGCATTTGTCTTGTTCAGAGTTCTATAAGCGTATCACAAGCCGACAGGGCACTTTAATGAAGATAAGTTAATCAGAAAAATACGGCTGAGTACACAATAAAATATTGTTTATGTAATATAGCTGTAAAGAAACCCTATCAAGTGTATTTATATTTACACTAGTGTTTCTAGCTTTTATTGTGTAGTGCTTTCCATTTTTCTTGAACGTCCAACATTTTGCAGTGCCTTGTCCACCTTTGTGGTTAGGACATCTGGTTACTCCTCTTGATCTCACCCGCTATACTTCCTAACCTAACCCCCTTTCCCTTGCTCCATGCCATGCTTCCTCCCCCTCTACCAATGGTAGTGATGCTACCATTGATGCAAGACAAACATCAGGCAGTGGGATATCATAAAATGGAATACGATTTTTTCCCCCTGGGCATCTAGTCAAATGTATAATATTAGTACCTGAAGCAGGTCATAAAAACCAGCAGACTCCACGGAACCTAAAATACTAATCATTGAATTGCTGCTTTTACCCTGCTTTGCTGCATCTCTCTTCCTTCACTCCTGTAGCTGCATTGCTCCCTGTGTAGTCTTTGCAGGGTGCTCTGCAAAACAGACTTCAGCAAGACTTTCCTCTAAATGCTGAATTTCCCTCCAAAGTTGTAACTTTGACCGGGTTAGAAACTGGAATCGGGAGACAATGGGTCACAAATGGCCTTCATAGGTATGAGAGTGGCTCATTGGTTAAACACACTGAAAGGCAAGGAAAGGCTTATTTCTCACAAAGCGTTGAAGAAAGGAACGATAGGACACTTTACCCCCTGATTTTATCCTTACCTGGACTAGAGGCTTGCTTGTTTTAAAATGAACACTTGGAATCCAGACCAGATGATGGTCCAAACAGGCACTGGGTGACCTGCCTAGATACTATAGGAGAAACCCAACCAACTTGGTGTCATGGCAGCCCTATCAAAGCACTCTATACGGCAAGGAGTGGAGAAGTAGTAATATTGATCACAGTTAAAATTGGTTCGCCTAACTCAGCAATATCTATACTAGCCTTCCCTAATTTCATGCCTGACAGATATTTCGTGCTATTCTGTTCAACATTTTTAGCTGGGTGGGTCTGATGAAAGCCATGGTCCAAAGCACCAACTTGAGGGAAGCTGGTGGCATGCAGCAGATAGGATTTCAGGTTTCTTTTGTCATTTAGGAAATGCCTGGAACTGAAGAGGGGGGGGGTTCCTCGTGTATGAAAAGCAGATACTCTTGCACTGAGATAGGTTGTTGTACTTCATTAAAAATGCTTGTATATCATCATGCTCATGCTTGTGTGTTTGTGGAGAGCACCTGGGAAAGATGTTTGAAAGACATCCTTTAAGCACTCCCTTAAGAGAATGGATTTTGATTTTAATTTACATGCATAAATGAGAATTAATTTTAAAACAAACAAGCAAACAAAAACAAAACACTATCTATCTAATGTCGTAATTGTTTTTAGGTCTCTGCCTTTATGAATCTTCATGAAGTCCCAAAGCTACAAAAGCTGACAAGAAAAGTCAACTAACAGGGTAAGTGGCACCTCTAGAAAGCTGGATTTTGAACAGAATTCGGGGGGAAAGGTACCTTTTGGACTACAGTTCCCAAAATCTCTCCATAGCCAGAGTCACTAGTGGAGGTAATGCCTTAGGAGTTGTGGAAGCTATAATGGAAAGAAATAACTTTCTAAAAATGCCATTATAAGGTTGTGTTTACTGTATTACTGTATATAGTCATGTATAAGTCTAGCACCAAAAAGAAACATAGATCCCCTCTTCTTTCTCATCCATGCAGCCTTTAGGATGAGCACAGTTATGCCTGCAAGAATTTTCTAAGTTCTTGGGCATCATTTGCCTTCGAATCATCCTTTGCATCCTTTGTTACATGCCCCTATGTTTTACCCTCGACTTATCAAAATCCATAATTTTGCCCCCAAAATTTGCCCTCGACTTATACATGAAGTTGACTTATGGTCGGGTATATATGGTAATTCAAATGTACATCAGCCTTATGTGTGGATTTTTGTGGGCAGAAAAGCAATGGAATCTACATTAGAGTCGGCAGGGGAGTGTGAGAGGAAATGCTGCAGTGGTTATTGAGGACAAATTGGATTGATGGATTATTGAACAGCAGGAGGGATGTTTCCTACATGACAAATTGCTGCTGTTGCTTGGGGATTACAGCAGTGTGTGTTTTTCCCAGACCTAATTTCTACATATTTGTGTGTGAATTTAAAAAAAAAACACCAACACCTGTATTCATATATAACCCGGCCATTTCTTGAGAGCATCTTGGCTGCAGCACCTTAGAGCGTAAGGATGGTCCAAAACATTTTGTACCGGAGCAGTGGACCTCAATACCCTAAAGCAGTGGTTGTCAACCTGTGGGTCACGACCCCTTTGGGGGGTCGAACAACCCTTTCACAGGGGTCGCCTAAGACCATTGAGAAACACATATTTCTGATGGTCTTAGGAACCGAGACACCGCAATTTATGGTTGGGGATCACCACAACATGAAGAACTGTATTAAAGGGTTGTGGCATTAGGAAGGTTGAGAAGCACTGCCCTCGAGGAACCAGAGTTCGATCCCAGAGGGCTCCAAGATTGACTCAGCCTTCCATCCTTTCGTAGGTCAGTAAATGTGTACTCAGCTTGCTAGGGGCAATTGGCTTACAGATTGTAAACCACTTAGAGAGTGTTGGTTTATCATGAAGCAGTATAGAAATATAAATGCTATTGCTATTGCTTTAACATTCAAGCTACAACACATAGTGGATTCATGACCCCACTAACATGGGAGCTCCCACTATCTAGCAGCTATACACAATCCTTGCTATTTTCTGGCCTGGAATACTCCCTTGACTCTCATATATATATATATGACCGAGATCAGTGCTACTTTAAATGGTGATCTGTGGACCAGTGTAGGTTGGCAAGCCAGTAACTGCTGGTCTGGGGCTAGTTTTCAGGGAAGACAGAAACAGTTGCAGCCAATGGGGAAAACGTGTTATCAATACCTGGCATATCCAGAAAGGCAAATGGCCAGTCCACACATCAGATAGCTTGGCATACGCAATATAACACTCCTAGCTTTGTGTCAAGATTGGCTGGATTCAATCTGCACTCTTATTGAAAGAGTGACCTTGAAATAACAACTCAGTGACCTTGTAATAACATTTAATATTTAAAATTATATTAATCATTTAATATAATATTTAAATATTTAATATACTCTCATAATAAATACAAACAAACAGTTAATGAAGCCAAATGAAATTCATGTATACTGATACCATATTAAAACACAAAGTTTAGAAACAGTATGAAGAGAGAGGAATGGTGGCGGGGAGGAATAGCCCGGAGGAAAAAGAAATCCATGAATGATAAATTGACCAATGAAGAAATCTGGTGGTTACTTAATTCCCGAGGTAATCCATCAGGAGACTGCAAGGGACAAGGTTACTCTCACCTCCAGAAATCCCAGCCTATTGGTTTGGTCCCTTTTGCAGCATTTCCTTTTCTTCTCACTAATTTTAAGACAATTCAATACCGTTTCAATTTCAACTCCAAGATTGTATGCTGGCCACCTCTCCCCCGAGAAGATTTGCAAGTAGGTCTTACCTAAGAAGATGAAATATGTGCAGTCTGCATGCTTGCTTATAAGTAAGTCCTGCTCAGTTTGGTTGGGCTTTCATAGGGTTGCTGCTTAAGGGTTTGGGAAGAAAGGGGCTGGAGTGGGTTTGCAAGTTGGAAATTCTCTTCTCCTGCTCTAAAGTTACCTGGGAGTAATTCTCACAAGATGACATATGTCAAAATGAAAACACAATGAGTTGGTGTATGTTTTTGTGGTAGCAGCGAAACAGAGGAGTTTATCACACTGGGGCTAATTGTGGCATTAAAGAGAGATTAAAGCGCATTTAAAGCATCCCACAAATGAAGCAGAAATGGCAAGTAATTGCATGAATGATTATCACACACAATTGTGCAAATAAAGTGATATCGGAAATGCATTGTCACTGAAATCCCAAAAGTAAAAAAGATATGTCACTTTAATGGTGGGTTTTGTGCGATGTCGTGTGAAATGTTTTGCGTAATTGCACAATTTTGGGGGGACATTCACGGGATAAACTCCTGATCTCCTTCATGTGATAAACTCCTTAGAGATATATGTATGTAGCCTGGAGTGCATCTTTGTCGCTGTCATGTGCCTTCATGTAATTTCCTAAGGCAAAACCATCATGGGGTTTTCTTGGCAAGATTTGTTCAGAGGAGATTTGCCATTGCCTTCTCATGAGGCTGAGAGAGTGTGACTTGCCCACATTCACCCAGTGGGTTTCATGGCTGAGCTGAGAATCAAACCCTGGTCTCCAGAGTTTAAACCAATACACTAAACTGACACTACATGGTGGTTATAATGGTTTTGTACCCCTTTAGCTGCTGTAGCTCCATCCTACAGAATCCTGGGATTTCTAGTTTGGGAAAGGTGCAAGAATTCTCTGCTAGCAGGTTTGAGAGCATTCATCTAAAGTACAGCACTAGAGCTCTCTGTCAGAGAATTCTAAACACCTCACAAAACTATAAATCCCAGGAACCCACAGTATGGAGGCATGTCAGCTGAAGTGGTATCAAACTGCTACAATGATGTAATGTATATTAACTCATAAGGGGCTGTTTTGAATGCTGTCCAGTGAATTATTTACATGCTTAAACTCATTTGTTTAATGAGAGTTTAAGGATATAAACGAACTCAGGAAACAAGTATTGTCTTTATAACCCAAACATTATCATGTAATAATCAAAATATGCAAAGAGAGGTGCTGTTAACATTAGTGCGAAAAATCTGAATCAGGCTCTTTTTAGACTCCTGTCGTTGTGAGTTAAATGGATTTTTTTGGTTCTCTATTTGACCTTGTACTTTTTAAGTACAACATTTTTGTACTTGTCATTTCTAGGCTCCTTGAAGCAGGCTAGAATCTGATGTAGTGCTATCTTTCTCTGTGTATATTTTAAAGACTCTGAAATATCTAACGCCAGACTTATCTTTGTAATAGCTATATATGTGAGCAAGGGATTAGTAAATTTCAGCAGAGTGGCCATAGATAAGTCAAATGGAGGAATGAAATGTTCGTCACTACAACTGCAGGAGATATTGCAAGAGTAATATTTGTTCTTCTTTTCCCATAGGGGTCCCAGCCTTCGCCTAGCAGCCTGATTCAGAGCGTATGACAAGGACACATTCCTTACACAACAGTAGCCCACCTTGTGGATCAGGTCAGTTCCTTTTTGTAGCCTCAGAACTCAAAAGCATCTGGCTTCTAAAAAGTGCTGACGGAGCATGGTGGGGATGCGGCTTGGACCCAGGCTGGTGGCAGCTGGCATTTTGGTGGTGATTTAGTGAGCGATAATCCCTACCTCCATCCTAGCTCCAGAGGCTGGAGCCGGTTTAGAACGGTGATCAATAAGCTCCTTGGTGGAAATGGAAATTGCTAGAACTGGACTTCTGGCAGGGATCAAGACTGCTTCCTATGCTTTTGGTCTGTCCTTGGGAAGCATGACAATGTTGTAATGACAAATGCCTGCTCTTCAGACCCTTAGAATAACACTACTAAAGGTGAGCAACTATCAGGGTTGATGGCTTTTTATATTTTTCACCAGGACTCTGAGGTTATGTGAGCTGAACCAGCTGCAAAAATATCAGACCACAATCTCAGTTATGCAATTTGGCATTAATACCAGGATCAATATCAACAATCTTTTCACAGACATTTACCCCTGGTTTCCCCTCTCCCCATGTTCTTTTTGAGAAACCTGTTGCTGATTTTAGACAAATGAGAGTGAGAAAACTTGTTTAGAACATGTTTTTTTTTGTTTGCCTTAGTTTTTATGCTGGCTCAGTGTTTCAAATTATCTTCCATGTGACTATCTTTTTGGTCTTAATCAGAAGTGGAAATCCTCAAAAAGAAATAAATTATAACAACTTGTCCCATGGATTTTACAGCCTATTTTGCTCCTTTTTATCACACCTTTGTCATTTTTTTTTGCAGGTGTAAAATGATGGTAGCAGTAGAAATTAAACCTGATGTGGAGAGACATAAACAATGGAAGGACCTACACCCGAACCTGCCTTTGTTGATGTGGACAAGGGACTAACCTTAGCATGCTTTGTCTTCCTTTGCCTCTTCTTGATCGTCATGATTATCCGTTGTGCAAAAGTCATCATGGACCCTTACAGCGCCATCCCAACATCCACCTGGGAGGAGCAGCACCTGGATGACTGACAGGCCAAGGAGGCAGGGAAAAAGGCAGGCAACACAATGTTGGATCAACTGGAAACTTGCGTGAGACAGCACAATGCGGAAGTCCACTTCATTTGTAGCGGGCACAGAATATTCTCCTGCTTGTTTGAGATGCACAAGGCAATGACAATTCACATGAGAACATATGGATCAGCATTTTCTGTATAGCCTCACTGTGTGATCCTCCAGCCTATTTCTATGTAGTGACCTCCAGGTTTTAATGAGGAAAAGGATTGTGGTTGTATATCAAGTAGCACAAAGGCTCTCTAGTCCCTAGCACTGTCTTCCAAGCTTTTTCTAATATAATCTCTGTTAAGCACCTTCTCTCTGTTTAGATCATTATTTCTAACTGAAATGAGCAATAGATGCTAGTGTATGTACACCGCAAATACCTAGGCATAGATACCAGCATATAGACTTCAGGAAATAAGGCTCAAAGGTGCTACTGTTGGCGCCAGTGAGTCTGTTTTGGAATAGATTGGCAATAAAAGGCTGTCAGATTTGTTTTCTTCAAGGTTAATAAGCTATATTTTGCAAGTGTGTTGTTTTTTTTTAAACAACCCCATTTTAATAATAGAAGTATAAAATATGAGAGAACACTCATTTTCCCTCTAATACTAAATCATGGGTGGCCATGCTGGAGCCAAAATAAGATTGCTGGACTTCCAGTCAAGTACCATAAAGGCACAAGATTACATCCAGTCTTGGAAGCTAAGCAAGATCAGCCATGGTTACTACTTGGATGGGAGACTGCCAACCAATACTGGGTACTGTAGCCTATATTTCCTTTTGTAGGTTGGTAAAATGAGTACTCAGCTTGTTGGGGGCAATTGGCTTACACATTGTAAACTGCGTAGAGATTGCTTAGTTCAGTATGAAGTGGTATAGAAATGTAAATGCTATTGCTATTTCAGAGGAAAGAACTGGCAAAACCATCCCTGAGTTGCCTAAGAAAACTCTAAAAAATCCATGCTGTCTCCATAAGTTGACCTGAAGGCACATAGGCACACAAGGTACAAGAAAAAGGTGTGACCAGGTTCCAATGAAAGCTGAGTATGCAGAAGCATGAAAAAGAAAGCAGGAAATCTTTTGATAGCAGATGGTGGGCAGGGGACAGGACAGTCATGAACTGGAGTGTACTGGGATATAAGAGTAGAAAGAGGAGGGAAATGGCACACCAAAAACCCTTCCCCCTTGTGTCATAGTACTATGTGGGTGGTGGTGTGAGGAGTTACTTTGTTGTTACTTGTCATCAAGTCAGTTTGGATTTATGGTAATCCCTGTTGAATGAGAGACCCCCAAGTCATCAACAGCCCTGTTGAGGTTCTTCAAACTCAGGGCCATGGCTTCCATGATGGAGTCTATCCACCTGTAATGTGGTCTTCCTCTTCCTCCTACTGCCTTCCATGTTCTCATTATTGCCTTATTTAATGAGATATGTTGTCATCTGTTGGTCATGGCATTTTTTATGTCATGGGTCCTTGCCTGTAATCTCAGTTCAGCCCATCTTTACTTGCTAAAATTTAATCTGTTGTGCTGCCATTGAAGGCATGGAGACCAAGTTGGCAACCTCATCAGTGGCAGACAAGGGATATTGCTCTCTACCTTCCTTCCTTCCTTCTGTGAGCTGGGAAATTTTCAACCCTAGCTGAGTAGCACACAGAGAAACAAGTAGCTCTTGGGCCTTCTAAGTACCTCACCCCTGGATTCTTCTGGTTATGCTTCCACATAAGATACCCATATATTTTCCAAAGGCAACCCAAGTTGTACACATTGGAAGGCCATAGTTAATTTTGCCTCTACTGGGGCAGCAACTTTGGGTGCAAGACGACGATTCTGAACTGCATGAGACCAAGTGCCTCTGCAAATTTTATTAATTTCCAGTCTTTAAGTAGTTCTGTCATGCCGGTTCCGTCAGTTAACTTACTCTCAGAGAAAGAATACCTTGCAGAATCCTTGTTGCAAATTATTATGTAATGCAATAAATGCCTGATGGAAAGTTGTTTGACATCTGTTCGGTAATTTAAAAACCAAGTCAAACCAAAATGCACTTAACTTTTTTCTTCATGGTTTATCATCGTTGTATTAGACAGGATGGCAGTTCCTTGGGGGACTGTCCAATGTGTAAAATTTCTTCCCCAGATTTGAACACAGGACGCAACTAAGCTGTGTATTGTGCATGTTTATTAAAGTGAGAAAAATGGGAGAGAATGAAGAACAAGTCCCTTCATGCCAGCATCTTTTAAAAAGTGTTTAATATCATCTGTCAAGTGACTAAACTCCAGTCTGTGGAACAATCTAAAATCCGACATTTTAATCTAATCCTGTGCCTGGCGGATCATCCGTACCTCAAGCATTTCCTTGATCAGGTATTTCCCTGAGTGATGTTACGTTACTTAGGCTTCTCCTTCTGACTACAATGCTTAGCAAACGTCTGAAAGTCTCTGGCCATCATTATTTCTAAGACATTTAAATAATGGACTTTCCGTTCTCTTGCTTGCTAGCTTTCTCCAACTAGTTATGGATCCCATAAGATACACAACTGAGGAGAGTCACCACTGTCACTTCAAAATAGATAGACGGAGATGACATTATAGAATGGGTGGGATTCTTTTCTGTATATTAACTGAACTCTGGATCTGTTTATTATTTACAGTTGGACCTCAGTATTTTTGAGATTTAGTTCCAGGATCCCACGTTCAAACCAAAATTCGTGGATGCTCAAGTCCTGTTACAAATAATGGCATTGTAATAAAGTGTCCCCCACGTAAAATTGTAAAACCAAGGTTGGCTTTTTCCATGGACGCAGAATCTGTGGATGTGGAGGGCCAACAATTTTATTGACTAAATAAGTATATTTCACACATTGCTTCAAACGAGTACAAGGTGGTATGCCTTGATTTTGATTTCCTTTTCCTCCTCACCCATTTGTTCTACCAATAATCTTTGGAGCGGGTCAGATCAAGAGAGAGTGACTGGTCCCAGGTCACTGAATCGGTTTGATGGCTGAATGAAGATTGTGTTTCAGAATGGTGAGCATGTGCATCTCATTTGTTTCAATGGGCATTCCATGAATGATTTAAATTCAATTTTCATCTGAGCTAATGTTGGCACATTGAACTCAGTGGAACATACAGTCAAAAGGAGCTGGAGGAGATATACTTGTTTCCCAGAATCTGCAGCTCAGTGAAAAAGATGATGATGACAGCTTTGCAGGACTGCAGATGGAATGGAGAAATCTCAAAAGTCAGATCAGGAACTGGACATATGGAAAATGTGATTGAGATTCTGTTTAGTTTTGTAGCTTTTGTGCATTTCCAGGGCTGCTCCATGTCAGATCCTGAAGTAAATTTGACTCCCAGGTTCACACAGGTTGTCATCCCTTCATTTTTACAAAGCCATGTTCTTACCCCATTGGGATTATTCTGTATAATTTGGCTCATTGCAACTTGCAAAGGATATTGGAGAGCTAAGTTTTTGGGAACAGATGGTTAAGAAGAGAAGGGGTTTTATAGTGCTGTACTGTTTTTAAGTTTTAAATGGTTTTAATTCTACTGTTAGTGTAATACAGGTTGGGCACCTTATATCTGGTATTACAAATTCCAAAATATTTCAAAATCCAAAATTGTCTACATGGGTGGCTGAGAAAATGACACCTTTGCTTTCTGATAGTTCAATGTAAACAAACTTTATTTGATATACAAAATTATTAGCCGCCTTGGTTCCAGATAAATAAATAAATAAATAAATAAATAGTGTATAAAATTACCTTCAGGTTATGTGTAGAAGGTGTATAAGGATATATATAAATATCATGATTAGACATGAGCCCCATGTCCAAAATGTCTAAGCAAACATTTCAAAATCTGAACAAGTCCAAAATCCAAAACACTTCTAGTCCCAAGCATTTTGGATAAGACCCAACTTGTCACAATCAAAATCATAATCATAATTTCCTTTATATTCTGCTTTTTTTGTGGAATGGAAGCCAGCTTTTCCAGTTTCAGAAGTAAAAAATTATTTCGTTCCATTTCTATTTCAAGTGGGACCCAAGGTGGCTCACCAAAAGAATCAACTGAAAACAATGAAATTTTAAAACGCAACTGAAATCATCCCATTGAAAGTGATGTAAGCCATCTACTTGGAGCTGGTGGGGAAGTGGACAGATGGGGCAAAGCAGAATGGAATGTTCAAGGAGGTCACAGAGAATTTTGGCCAAAGTGGGAGTTGAGTCAGTTGAGGCTGAGAGGAGGTTGAAGGTGGACAGACCTCAACAGACGTGAGCCACAGCATTAGTTTGGCTTCAGTCACCATTATTCATTTGCGCAATTCTGTTGACTTCTCTGCCTGTTTCCTATTCATGGTGAGTGCTTTCTTTACATGCAACCTACTACTGCTTTGTATAATCTACAAATGTTAAATGGGAGGGAAAGAGGAGATTGGAGGAAAATGGCTTGCAGACAATAGTTGGTGACTCCCATGTTAGTGGATTGGTGAATTTGCTCTGTCCTTTAGTCTGAATCTCTCTGTGGTTCTGAATCTATCTTGGAACTAGGATCTAGCACCGTGAACTAAAACTCAATACCCCGATATCATGGAAATTCAATGCCCCAATAACATGAAAGTCAGAGTCTGCCACAGTGTACATTGTTTGTAATGTAATTTTTTTGTTTCTTTTTTGTCTGTCCTGAACTTCCTAGCTCCACTAAATGACCCTAAGTTCATATAATAGGAGAGAAAGAGAAAACTGTATCTCCTTCCACTTTCTCCACCCCATGTAGAAATTTATGCACTTTTTTCATGGTCATCCATATTTACAATTTTGCTCCTTAAAAACCCAATGGTTTTAACCTTTCACAGAATACATACGGTATATATTCAACTATAAATTGACCTCACATATAAGTCAAGGGCATGTTTTTGGCCCAAAATTATGGATTTTGCTATGACCCGTGAATAGGGCATATAGCAAAGGATCTAACGGATGTAGCAAAGCAAAACAATGTCAAATAACGTTCAAAATTCCACCAGACATAACTCTTTGTGCTCACACTTAAAGCTGGATGGATGAGAGAGTAGAGGGGGGTCAGTGCTTCCAGGACAGATTATACTCTTGCTTTTCACCAGGAGATGGTTCCTTCTTTTAAACAAGAGTTAAGATACAGTACTTACATTGACCTGTGGATAAGTTGACTCAGGTTTTTGGGGCCATTTTTGACCTAAATTTCTAGACTTATACATGAGTGTATACAGTATTATTTGGGAGGAGGTTCAAGACAAATCCTACCAGGAGGGTGCCATCAATTCATTTCCCAAAGGCATAGAGGCTGCACAGTTATAGGGAGCAGGTGGCCTATACCACCCTTATGGAGGTGGTTTATTGGCCTTTTCCAGGGCCAGGATACAATTTCCATTAAGCCTACAGAATTTAAAGGGTTAATTGCAAGAATAGAGTGCCAATGTGATTTGAGTGTTGGTTTGAGTGTTGGACAAGGATGTTGGGAGCCTAGGTTTCAATCCCCATTTAGACATGGAAACCCTGTGGGTGACTTGGGCAAAATCATGCTCTCTCAACCTCAGAGGAAGGCAATGGCAAACCTCCTCTGAAGAAATCCTCACAAGAAACCCTAGGATAGGTTCGCTTTGGGGCCACCATGAGTCAGAAAAGACTTAAAGGCACACTACAAAAATATTATAAGAATATCACAATTCTATGAACTCAGGTATTTCTCTTATGCCATGGAGCAAATAATACTTGGGAGGATAAGAAGTGGAATAGTACTTTCTGGAAGCCATTTTGCCGATCCTTCTTAGCTCTTGCAGGCTCAGGCCAATAATAGAGATTCAGGCATTGAAATGAAGAGGAGTCTGCAGAAACCGGCTGGCTCACAGAGCAAGACAGAGGCCATGCATGATGCCAAGAGGCCAGACCTCCAAGGGACGTCCCAGAGCATCCCACAGTACACAGTAGATGGATTCTCGGATGCTGAACTCAGGAGGTTGGTACTAAATTCAAAGGTCCATGGAAGAGGTGCTGATTTCTTTATTTATCCCCCATTCCAGCATCTCTGTCAGGATCCAATGTACCCTTAACTCATTCTCTTAAAGAAAAATATAATAATATTAACAAAAAGTCTAAAAGCACCTCTGTGAGATGTGATGTGATAACATTTGACGGGATTTGCAGGTTCCCTCACAGGCAGATGTAACACAGCCATTGTAATATCAGCTAGGAGTTGCAGTCCAACAACTTCTTTAGGGCCAGAGTTTGCCCCATCCTGTCTTAGAAGAGAAGAAGATGGTCTATGAGTCAACTGATGGGTCCATCCAGCTTGACTAGCCATGGCTTCATTCTGTCCTAACCCTAGAGCCAGTGTGGTGTAATGGTTTGAGTGTTTGACTATGACACTAGAGAACAGGGTTGTCTCAGCCTCAGATGATGGCAATGGCAAAGAAGCTTGCCAAGAAAACCTCATGATAGCTTCTCCTTAGGGTCATCATAAGTCAGAAATATCTTGAAGGCATACAACAGCAGCAGCAACAACAACATCTGGGGAGACGTTAAGGGTAGAAATTGGAAAATAGCAAGATTTGAGATGCCAAAATCCTATGGTATCTTGGGATTTGCAGTTTAGAGAGGCCTTAGAATTTATGGCTGAAGATTCAAAGCATGCTTTCTTAAACTTTCAGTCTTGGGGTTCCATGGGAAGTTGCCATTGCATTTTTCCATGGCATTCAAACTGTATAATATAAAAAGTCCCTTGGACCCATTGAATTAAATAGGCATGAATTTGCTGGAAATCTCTGATAGTTCTTGCCATCTTTTTGTTTGAATCCCACAGGTTTGTTAAATCCTATGTGAAGTTTGCAGTTCCCTTGGAGCGGTAAGTGCCTTTGGGTTTTTTGGGAGATGCTGGGAATCTGGTTTCATTAGGAACTGTTGCTGATGCTACTGAACCTATTGTAGTGATTGTCACCTTTATTCCTATTCCACCTTTTCTCCAAAAGCAGGACTCTGGTCTCTCTTCCAATGAGTGATATTTACTTAGGAATTTTTTAGAGCTAGATAAGCCTAGATGGACAGGTTTTGGGTGGTAGGACTACTCAATGCCTCATCCCAGGGCGCTAAGCATCCTTGTTGTTTCCTTTCCCATCCCCAGTCTTGAGTTTGTTGCCCGAGATGCGCAGCTGGTAGATAAGTCTCTGGCTGATCTGAAACATTTGGGGGAGCTTCTTCACAACAGTTGTGCCTCAGCCATACAGGGATATGAAAAACAGTTGAAAGACAACCCACCAGAAGGTAAGCAAAGGACCTGTGCTCCTTCAACCGTCTGATTGATTCAGCTTTGGAGGTCTCTGGGCCAGAGGTTTGGAGCAACTTCTTCAATACCTTTTTTAATTTCCAGGTTGGTTCCTTGGCAGAGCTTTGAGGTTCCACAATGATGTTTCTGTGGCAGCTAAGTTGGAATTCTTCAAATGGCAGAAATTATGCAAAATACATACCTGTGTTTTCACAATTTACACCATTTCTGCTAAACCAGGGGTGCACAATGCCTGAGGATGCTCTTCTGTAGACCATGGAGGGTTGCAGACCCCAAACGCTCCTCTGGCCACCCTAAAATTTTGGGAAGGAAGTAAAAATGGCAAATTGTGGTCTCCAGAAACCTCTGGGGAAGGGCAGCTTCCGTTTTTATGTGGATGTAGGGCTGCACTGAGCTCAGGAGGGCTATATGGGGCTATGATTTGCCCAAAAGCAGCAAATGACAGCAAATTTCAAGAAGAGTGGGATTGCAAAAAACAAAACAAACCAAAAAAATTGCCATCTACTTGACCACTAGGAAACCTGTTAAAAGTTTACACACATAAAGAGAGTTCTACCTGATATATCTTATATCAAGAGTTTCATTTACTTTTACTAAGCTATAAACGTATTTATTTGTTACACCATTCTTAGACTGTTTTTTAAATGTTCTTCAGACAAAGGACCAGGAAAGACAAAAGGTGCCTTTATTAAGATCGGTGGTGTCAAAGTGAATGCCAAAGTCATTAGCCAATATGAACAAGAGATGGAAATGTTGCAGCGGACAATTCCTACTGACCCAGAGGAAAGAGCCAAGTAAGTTTGGGAGACTTTATCCAATAGGTTCTTGGCCTTAGGAAAAGAGCTGCAATATGGAAGAGGGGCAACACCTCATCTTTCTACCCTTTGGTCAAATGTACAGGTTTTGTCTGACCTGCCAACCCAAAGCAGCCAATTTTGATGTCGAATGGGGCCTGGAGGACGACTCACATTTACTTCTGGGAACTTACAAGCATGGCTATGAGAATTGGGAGCTCATCAAATCTGACCCAGAGCTCAAACTGACCAAAAAGGTAGAGAAACAGCCTCATGCACTTACAGCAGGCTTTAGACACAATGGGACACAGGCCTTTGTAGTGAGAACCGTGTAATGAATTTTACAAGACAAGTCAGGTTTATTTGCACATCACCTTTCCACTGGAAACTAATAATAAAAAATAAAATAAAAACAAAAATAAACACACAAGTAGGTAAGAGTTACTAGGGATTATTTAAGCACAAACCCTTTCTTTTTTGGAGGTTTGGGATATCTGTATTGGATACATACATAAAAATAAACACATTTCCCTTCAAACATACTGCATCTATTTGTAGAAAGGAACACGGGATCAAACTATTTGTCTTGCTATTAACATGATTTTGAGATCATTGTGGAAACACCTTTCCTTGTTTATTGTGTCATTTCCTTTATGTGACTGTTACTTCTCATTGTTGATTTTTATATGTTATATTTATTAACATAGAATGAGAGGGAGAAAAAACAAGCAATCGCAGATCTTATTAAAAAAAAACAACCAGTAATACCATTATGACCACATGAAATAAATGTGTTACCTACAGCCACTCCCAGAAAATAATGTTCACATCAGTTTCAGAATCTGGCTTCTGACCCTTCCTTGCCTTGCAATGGTAGGGGATCTTTTTCAAAAACAGATGAGGGTTTTATTTTGTTTTTGTGTATTTTCCCATCCAAAGATCTTGCCAGCTGAGACAGACAAAAAGCCACAAGGGAAGCAGCTCCAAGACCGGGTGGACTACCTGCTGGATTTGGTCCAGAAAGAGAACAAGAAAAAGGAGAGTGTGGAAGAGAAAAAAGAGGTCAGTTGTGCCTAAAACCTAATTGAGAAGCCAAGAGGTGCTGGACCTTCAAAAGAAGGTGTAGCATCAGCTTTTCTAGAATTGATTGCCTTCCACAGATGCATGGAGTGAAGGGGTGCCAGGAAGGACCTTAGGTCACTCCATGCATCTGAGGAAGGAGACCGAGTCTACAAATGTTTATGCTACAAAGGCTGGCCATTGGAAAACAGCTGGTGGATGACATCTTGGATGCATTCCAGGGTACAACCTCATACTGAGAAAGGTGAGAGGGGCAGGCTGACTTTTGTGAGCAGCTCCATTGGAGCCAGCCAGAAGGAATGTTGCAAAGGCCTCCCAGCCAGTCTCCTACATGGGCCGGCCAGCTGTTTGCCGATGGATATTGCTATTGCTAGTTCATTGCTTGATTTGATTTAAAAGATGTTCCTTGGCATCTTTTAGCAGAAAGAAGAAATAAGAAGCATTCCCTTTGTCTCCTTTCCTCCTTCCTTTTTTCTAGGAGGATGGACAGGATAAGAGCCCTGCGAAAAAGAAGCAGAAGAAAGCAAACCAAGAAGATCAAGAGAAACAGGCTGCAATCAAGAAGAAAAAGGATGAGAAGGAAGGAATAAAAACAAAGGACAAAATAGAGAAGGTAGAGTCAGCATTGCATGGCTGTTAAAGCATTAAACTAGGACACTGGAGATCAGGGTTTGATTGCCTGATCAAGCCTAAAAACCCACTGGGTGACCTTGGGCAAGTCACACACTCTCAGCCTCAGAGGATGACAATTGCCAAGAAAACCCTATGACAGGTTTGCCGTAGGGTCTCCATAAATCAAAAATGACTTGGAGACACACAACATCACCGCCAAGAACAACAACAACAAGGCAAGGCTGTGCCCACTTCCCCTCCTTTCTTTCAATGGTCAGATCCCCGATTTTGTCACATCCCTGATTTTGCGTTAGGACTAAGCTGCCCAATTTTCTTCTTTCACAGCCCAAAGACAGTAAGGGGAAAGCTGGAGACAAAGGGAACCCATGGCAGGGCCCTGTCCACGTTACAGCCAGAAGCAAGCCCATCCCTATGGCAGGAAAGGAGGAGGAGGAGGAAGAAGAACAGGAGGGAAATTTAAACGTGGCGACTTTTGACATTGTAAGTCCCCCCCCCCAAGCACACAGAAAGGGTATCCATAGAACTCTTCTCCAGCATCACATTTCAGATGAGCTGATTTTCTTCCTTCCTTCCCTGTCCAAAGTAATAGGCAGGTTTTAAAAAATTCCTCCCACCTTTGCTCCCACCTTTCACTTGCACAAGGCTAATGTGTAGCTTCTGCTCTCTGTTTGTTCTCCTCTTCAGTGCAAAGAGTGGATGCGGCCAGTCAAGAAGGCCCTGCATGAGTTTGAAAAACCGGGCAAAGAGCTCTCAGTGCCAGAACAGATGGAGCACACCCATCTGTTGAAGATAGGCGACCACATCCGCAAGTGCTTGAATTTTTTTTCTGAAGAGGAGGACAGGGCTCTCTGGCGATGGTAAGCTTCACCTCTGTTCCTGTCAGGCCTTTTGCCATGGGATCAAGTGACCCAGAAAGAAAACCCAAGACAAGGCTACAGAAATGGAGCTTGTTTGGCTCTTGGTGGCTCCCCTTGAGGTCCAATGGACAAGGCAGATTGCAGTCTGGGCCACAGTTGAAGGGAAGAGAGCAATGATGGGTCACAGCTTCCATGTCAGGGGTTCATTCAACCTACTCTCGGTTTTACTACCCATGCCTGTAAGATGCTGAGTTTGAGGGATACGGTTCAGCACCATGGGTAGTTCCCTTAAAACCTGAAATATAATCCTGATTCTACACTTCCATGACACTGAAGCCACTAGTAATCCCTGGATGGTGATAATGAGGGTGATACCTTCTTCTCCTTCCCTCTTTGGGTAGAGAAGCTTCTGTCCTGGATGCATAGAATTCCTTCCTTATGTCTCAGAGGTATGGCCCTATAGGTGCTAGGAGCCACAAATGGGATCTGCAGTAACATTTTGCAGCATGGAGTGATTCTTTTGATCATGGTACTAGCTAGCCAGATCTTATTCCAGAATAACCCATTCTACCATCATCAGTCTCTTGGCTGCTCTTATTTTCCATCTAATATTGTTCCTATAGGGCAGTGATTCTCAAACTCTAGCCTTCCAGGTGTTTAGGACTTTGGCTCCCAGAATCCCAGACCACTAGTCAAGATGGCTGAGGCTTCTGGGAGTTGAAGTCCAAAACATCTGGAAGACCAGAGTTTGGGAACCATTGATACTAGGGGCTGAGATGGCATCAGAGTTGTTTGCCCCTGGTAAGCTGTGGAAATTTGTGGCAAAGACTGGATTTGAACAAGGTGACCTGAGTTCAACAGCCCACAATTTGATAGGCCAGATCTATACCGCCAGTTAGTGTAGACCAGTGATTCCCAGACTTTCATCCTCTGGATGCTTTGGACTTTAGCTCCCAAAAACCCAGACTGTGGCTCAAACTTATTGGGGATTCTGGGAGTCAAAGCTCAAAACACCTGAAGGACCAAAGTTTGGGAATTAGAAAGTAACCTGGAATTTTGTTGTCAAATGGCTTCTTATTTCATTTCCCAGGAACCTGTGGGTATTTGTATCAAAGTTTACTGAATCTCACGCGAGGAAGTTGCACAGGGATTACAAGATGGCATGCAGAAAGCGGGCCAAGGATGAGGAGGTGAGGTTGAAAATCAAAATGTGCAAAGGGGATGTGTAAACTGTTGTGTGGACGCTTGTTGGTGAATGGAAACAATATGGCTTTTCTGAATAAAGAAAGTAAGTAAGTAAGAAGTTGGCAAAAAACATATAGGAAAACATCCATTTACCCCTTGTTTTTTGTAAACACACTGCCACATAGCCTGAAAATCTCTCCCCCTCCCAGATAAAAACCTATGGAAGCTGGTCATGAAAGCCTTTGACTTCACACCTTTAATTTCTCGCCTGGATACAGTGTTCCTCTTTTAGAGCTTATTTTTAAAAATAAAACATACAGTCATCCCTCCCCTCCACATATGCAGATATGACTTTTCCAGATTTGATTATTCACGGATTGTATTAATATGTTCTCTCTAGAATCTCCAGGTCCTCCAGTGCAACTCTAGGTCAACTTTAACCAAAATTTGCACTGTAGGACATAGAGATTCCTAGAGAGAACAACCTATAGGCATTTGTAGCTCCTCCAGCACAATTCTATGCTCAATGCCTGCAGATGTTGACTGTAGAGTTGCACTGGAGGACCTAGAGATTCGTATGGAGGTGTTCTCTCAGTTAAAAATGGGATATTTTTGTTATTTGTGGTTTTTCCACTTTTTGGCCAGCTCGCTCTTAAGTTTCTCACGGACATCTCCCTTTCCATCCTCTTTTGTTCTGAACAGGATAAGAAGAAGAAGGAGTCGGAGGGAGTCAAGAAGCCAGTTCAGCCAGAGCCTTCTGGGACCAGCCAGGTTTTTGGAGTCCCTCAGATACCTCCTAGTCCTCCTCAGAAGGTCCAGCAGTCTCCTTCTCCTCCTCCCCAGATGCAGGGACACCAGCATGACAACTACAATGACCCAAACCAAAGACATTCCAATGGTGCAGGTTAGAGACCAAGAGGAAACTGACACAGTATTTCTCAGCAATGTAGCCAGGCAACTCAGGAGGGGAAATTTCAAATTGAGAGAACCACAGCATAGAGGTCCCTTTTCTAAGTCCTTGCTCTGTAGGGTTGCTGGAGTGAAAACTGGAGAGGGTTCCTCTTTCTTTAATGCTTATGTAGAAGAGGGTATTTTGACTGCCCTTCTTGGTGTATATGAAGAGAAGGACTTCTTCACTTTCTGAGGTTTCAGGCTGTTTGGGGCCTTGCATGCTGAAACACTGCCGAAATTAAGTGATTTGACACCACCTTTAATGTCCATGGCTCAATGTTACAGAATTCTGGGATTTGTAGTTTGGTGGAGCACCAGAGCTATCTGAAAGGGAAGGCTAAATATCTCACAAAACTACAAATCCAGGATCCCTTAGCATTGTGTCATGGCTGTTAAAGTGGTGTTAAACTGCTTCATTTCTACAGTGTGGATACATGCTTTCAATGTCATTAGCAGTAAGAAATAACTGAATTTGTATATAGCCATCCACTGATGTATAACTGTATAACTAATGTTCTGTAAGATTAAAAAAAAAAACCTCAGCACAATGGTAAAAATACATTTGCCTGTCTGCTGCATCACAGAAGCAACCTGTAAAATAGCATGGAAATTGCACATTACCTATGTGTCCTTACAAGAAATTGCCCGTACTGATGTACGCTGGCAAAATTCCCATTTCAGCTGAGGCAGAACCCCAAAGGTTGTATGCAATCCTTTTCAGGACACCCCCCCCCCCCCAACTCAACTCCTGGGTGTCTTTCAGAAGAGACTGAGACCTTTCTCTGCCCCCTTCCTTTGTTAGCAAAGAGATGCATCTGGCAGGACCAGAAGTACAGCTACTATCGCAGTGGCAACCGAGCCTGGCGTTGCCTACGTGGAGATGAATATAAACAACCCTGGGACTATGGAGACCGCCAACCACACAGGGAGCCTAGCCGCAGCTGGGGCAATTCATCCTGCAAGCAGCAAGCGGATCAGTCCAACAGTGACCGAGAGCACTGGGGCCACAGGGACTCTTATAACAGGTGAGCCCTTACTTTCTACTTTGGGACCTCCAGTTCGTGTTGTCCAGCAACCAAATTTCCCTCGTGTGTTGTATTTTTTTTTGTGCATTCCTTCCAACACATGTTGGAAACTAGGAGGAGCCGAGGGCTCAAAGCATTAAACTTTTCATAGGAGTTGGACCTCGGCAATATGGACATTACGCATCCCATACTGCAACTGTGCATTGCCTACTGTGTGATTAGCTGACTCTTAGGTGCACTCACCATTTTTCTTATGTTGCAGAAAAGAGGTATCTTGTATAGGGCTGGCATAGCATGACTCCACTATCAGATATTTATTCTGTTCTGAGACAGAGAATGCATCGTCTTGACCAGAGAGCACCAACCTCCTTCCAATTCCCTATTTATGGCAGGGATGGAATTGATGCAGCCTTTCAGATGTTCCTGGACTGCAACATCCAAAGTTCCTTGTCATGTCCTGTGTTGACTGGAATCTCTGGAACCCAGTCAACACATGGAACCTGATTTAGGAGAACAACCTGAACATAATTCCTAAGACTCCCAAGGGCAGAAGGTTTTCCAGGATGTCTCCTTCTGAAGTGACACCTTTCTGTGATTGTCTCTTGTTCTGTCCAGGTATGACCAAAACTCCAAGCGGAGACCATCAGATGCATGCCCGTCTCAGAACAATCCACAGCAGGATTTTAGACAAGTATCTGACCCCAGGCTTTCCATCAGCTACCAAAGCCAGGGGCCTTTAGGCCATTACCACTCTTGCCATCCAGAGAAAGCCACTGGTGACAAGAAAATGCTCCCACCTCCTCAGTGTGAAGTCTCAGGCCCAAGTGCTCCACCTGCAAAGAAGTGCTGCCATGAACCTCTCTTTGTATACCGGTCTCCCCTAGCAGGTTTATATAAAGAGCCGAAAAGTCTAGGATATAACTGGAACTGGAAACCGAGGAGACCCACCTCTGAATAAATTTGATCTGAAGTATTAATAGCAGCGACTGCTGGTCCATCATCAAAAAGCAGAGACTCTAAATGTGCTGCTGTGATGGTTTATGTTTTTTTAAGGGAAGGAATGTAGGAATTAGATTTAATGGGGGCATCTGGGTTTCCCCCAAATCCCATAATCCCACACTGGTTGCACACTGGGCATTGGCTTCTCTGCCCGGTTCTTTGGGCCTGTTAAGAAAAGACCAACCCAGTACTGTTTTTTTGTTTCTGAAAGGCTGACTAGGACTCCTGCAAACATTTCATGTAACTTGGAGGGACAACTGCTGAGGACATGAATGGAGCAGAATGCAGGATGGCTTTGGGTGCTGCTGGAGAAAGAGAGGCCATCATAGATAGGGAGGCGGACAACACAGACTGCTAAAGTCAAGAGCAGACTAAACACATACTATTTGAAGTGAGTCAGAAGTAGGGAAGGAGTGTTGGATTGGTGCCCATTTGGGATGGATTATTCATAGATTTGGGAGTGAGTAGTAGGAGGGGAAGATTTAGTGACCCATAGCTATCCTCCACATTGCAGTCCTGTCCTGTCCTATACATTTCCCCCAAGATCCAGAGCTGAAAGTACATTTGCTCAATAAAAACTTGGAGTTAAAGGGGAAAGACCAACTAGTCCTGTAACCTTAGCAAAGAAACAAACAGTACTTAACATTAATTTATATTTGTGACAACATTCTGCCAGTGTCCTAGTGGTTTCTGATGTAAATATGTTATTTGAATATGTACTAAATTTTCGACTTTGGATTCTTCTATATTAAAATGTGAGATGGACATTTTCACACATCTGTTTGCTACTTTGTATTTTTGTTGTTACTTGTTGTGTTTTGGCTATTTATTTATATACGTATTTATTTCTTGCTGCACTGAATTAAAGTTTTGCATATGTGAGTTTTACATCTGGTGGTTTTCAAGCTCTTAATGGCAAAAAGATTACAAAATACATTCCCCATATAACGTGCAAAGGGATCTTGCAGCACCTTTGAGTCTAACTGAAAGAAAGAAGCTAGTAGCATGACCTTTTGTAGACTTGACTCTGTTTCTTCAGATGTAGATGTTGACTCAAGTCTAGGAAAGTTCATGCTACCAGTTTAAAGGTACTTCAAGATCCCTTTTCACACAGATTTTCCAGATTAACAGGGCAGTCCCTTTGAGTTTTCCATACAGGAAGGCAGTTCTCAGGGGATGGTCCAATGTGTAAAATTTCTTCCCCACATTTGGACACAACTAAGCTATGTATTATGCATGTTTATTAGAGTGAGAAACATGAGAGATAATGAAGAATAAGTCCCTTGATGCCAGCATCTTTTAAAAAGTGTTTAATATCATCTGTCAAGTGATTAAACTCCAGTCTGTGAAACAATCTAAAATCTGAGATTTTAATCTAATCTTGTGCCTGGAGGATCATCTGTATCTCAAACATTTCCTTGATCAGGTATTTCCCTGAGTGAAGTTACCTGGGCTTCTCCTTCTGACTACATTGCTTAGCAAAAGTCTTAAAGTCTTTGGTCATCATTATTTCTAAGACATTTAAGTAATGGACCTCCCACAAATTGTTCTCTCACTTGCTTGCTTTCTCCAGTCAGTTATGGACCCCATAAGTTACACAATCCAACACTACCATTGGATATAATGATGCAGAAATGCAACGGTCAACCTTCAAAAGAGATAGACGGAAATGACACTGAAGACTGGACAGATACTTTTCTGTGTTTTAACTGAACTCTGGAGCTGTTTATTATTTGCAGTTGGATCTCAGCATCTGTTGAGATTTGGTTCTAGGACCCCACGTTCTAACCAAAATCCGTGGATGGTCAAGTCCTATTACAAATAATGGGGTTGTAATATGATGTCTCCCACAGAAAATGATAAAACCAGGGTTGGATTTTTGGATACACACACACACACACACACACACACACACACACACACACACACATATATATAGAGAGAGAGCTATGGATGGCAAAATCCATGGATGCAGAATGGGTGGATGTGGAGGACCAACTATTTTATTAACTAAATAAGTATATTTCACACGTTGCTTCAAAAGAATACAAGGTGGTATGTGCTTCAGGATGGTGAGCATGTGCATCTCATTTGTTTCAGTGGGCATGAATGGTTTAAATTCAATTTTCATCTGAGCTAATGTTGGCCCATTGAACTCGGTGGAACGTACAGGCAGAAGGAGCTGGAGGAGATATTCCCAGAATCTGCAGCTCAGTGAAAAAGATGATGATGACAGCTTTGCAGGAATGCAGATGGAATGCATCTGTGGCTGTTTGGAATGCATCAATGGTTGTCAATCAATTGAAGCCTGAAGAGTAAATATGTCACTGGCCTTTTAGTAATGAAATTTTGAAAAGTTGTGAGGCTTCCCTATACCCAGTTTTACTTAAAAGCTCCACTGCTGGGCAATGGCTTTCTCCAGCCAATACCTGACACAACCAAATCTCATGACATTGAAAGCTAAATATATCCATCACTTGGGGCAGTACATCCTCAGTACATGGAATAGCTTTGCAAAGAGAGAGAGAGAGAGGGACAGTGAGTCAGATAGCTGTCCATCTTGTGGCAGCGCTGCTGGCACCAGCCATATGTATTGCTGGCAAAGTTAAATTGATCGACTCTCCTTTCTGCAAGGAACTTTTATCATTGCACCATTTTGGCATTTGCTGGAAGAGCTCTTCTGTAGACAGTGTTCAGTTACAACTGATTTATCTGTTCTGACACATTCTTTTCATTAATCTTCATTATAAACACATTTTTCTTCTTTAGATGACAAAAGGTCACATGCAGCATAAGCAAATTTGAACATAGTTGTCCTCCCTTCCTGTCTTCATGGGATGAAATTAAAAAGTACCGGGGCTAAACAGTAAGCAAGGAACCTGTCTTCTTCCAGGTGTCCAGAGCTAGAAAATGAAGCTAGGGACTCAGCGTTGAGAAACACAGGATGTAAAGAGTATTCTGAAAATTGCTCTTCCTAAAAAGAAGGATGTTTGGGGAAGTTGAGAATCCAATAAAAATAATGTTGTCAACCATCATTAAATTGTTCATCTCTACATGAGAATAAGAGTATTACACTTTTTGGTGTGTGTGTGTGCGTGCATGTATGTCAGGAGCAGCAATAGAAAGAAAGAGAGTAAGAGCACACAAAGTATAAACAAGTGGGCTCAAAAAATAATTCGTTGCACAAAAGCAATCACCAGTATCCTAGATTAGGAACTTGGTGACAGGGACATTACTCAGTATCATCTCCTGACTTGAAACCTCCTCCTCCTGCTTGGCCACATCAAAAACCAGTTGTCACATCAGGAGGTCCATTCAGCTTCAGATTGTGGTGCAAGGAGGGTGGCTTTTCCACTCCCCTGTAACCAGCAAGTGAGGCTAAGATAATGACTTGCAACAGGGGTCCTTATAGAATCAGAGTTGGATGAGACCATAAGAGCCATCCAGACCAACCCCTGACATTCAGGAATACACCCTCAAAGTACTCCCAACAGTGGGTCATCCAGCCTCTGCTTGAAAATCTCCAAAACAGGAGACTCCACCACACTCCAAGACAGTGTTCCACTGTTGAACAACTCTCACTGCCAGGAAGGTCTTTCTAATGTTTAGGTGGAATCTCTTTTCCTGTAGGTTGAATTCATTGCACTGTCTCCTATTCTCTGGAGCAGCAGAAAAAAAGCTTGCTCCAGCCTCAGTATGACATACCTTCAGATATTTAAACATGGCTATCATGTCACTTCTTAACTTTCCCTTCCCTAGGTTAACCATAGCCAGTTCCCTAAGCCACTCCTCATAGGGCTTGGTGGTTTCCAGGCCTTTCACCATTTTGATTCCCCTCCTCTGGACACACTCCAGCTTGTCAATATCCTTCTTGAATTGTGGTGCTCAGAATGGGACACAGTACTACAGGTGAGATTTTATCAAAACAGAATAGAGAACAGTGTTGGTTCATTAAAAACCATGAGGACACAAGCGGCACCCCAAACTCATGGCTAAACTATATGTTACATTAACCACACAGGCTGGCACTCTGCTGGGAAGTTACCTTACCACAAACCAACTTAGAGCCTTATCACATGAGAAAATAAAGCAGAACTGGAGCCAGAGAGTAGCGGGAAATGGTTGTAAAAGTACATCTTTTTTTCTAGCTGGAAAAATCAGTTCAACAAAAGACATGCTTTTAAAACTGTCTCCCATGGGAAGAGAACTGAAGTGCTACTACATCATGCAGTAAGGCACAAAGAAACATGCTACTCTCTGGTTCTGTTCATGCTTTGTTTTTTCATGTGATAAAGCTCCTAGGGTCTCATAGAGTTGAATTGCTCCCTTACATAATATTCATTTTCTCAAGAAGGGAGAGGAGCTAAAGGTATGCCATTGGGATCACTGCACAAGATGAGCTAGTCGTGTGGCCATGCGCAATAGTCTCAATGTACAAAATGTTCAATTGCACAATGGGAGCTCAATAGCGCAATAGGAAGTCTTGCACAGGGCTCTCTTGCGCATCATTGCAAATCAATACAATGGTTGCATATTGTGTCAGAGACACAGATCTTCAGGGTCACGGTCTTAGTTTGGTTTCGAGTGAAAAATTTTCCTTGCTAAAACTTTTAAGGGTCGAGGATGGCTGGAATATGCTGTAGAAGCAAGGAGGCTTTAATTCTTTTCCTTGATTGTTGTTTTGCATTGGAAAACAATTTCCTTCCTCTGTAGGTGCAGAGTCCTAATTGCAATTGGGATCATAGTGTGTGTATGTGTGGATGGGTGGGTGTTAAAGTCCTTATGCCCACATAAAGATGCTGATCTGGATTATGCTGCTATTTGTGGAAGAAAAATTCTTACACTCAAGGAGAAATCAGAGGATGAATATGAAGCAATTTGGTCATCCAGGGAAGACATTTAAAGCCAGGAAGGGAGACATGTGACACATTAAAAATGAACAGATTTATTGTGACATAAGCTTTTGGAGACTAGACTTATATCGGTTGCACTGGCTGTGGCAGAAAATAAGTGTGAACACTGTTATTACTTAGAAGAGGCATTCAGGACATTTTTCAGAAACATGATCATTTCCTGCAGACTTCTAGATACCAAGAAAACTATTATGTATCTGATAATCTATGGCAGTATCCACATTGCAGAATTAAGGCAGTTTGACACCACTTTAACTGCTATGACTCTGTCTTACAGAATCCTGGGCTTTGCAGTTTGGTGAGACATGAGAATTCTCTGACAGGACAGGCTGAATAGCTCACCAAACTATAAATCCCATTATTCTGTAGGACAGAGTCATGGCAGTTATAGTGGTGTCAAAGTGCTTTAATTCTGCAGTGTGGATGCACCCTATGACACAGTTGAAAGAGCTTTCAGGATCCAGATGGAGCTTCTTTAATAGGTTCTAGCTTCAGTTAATGCAACCTAACATTGAGAACTAGATTCACTATTGAAATGTGCACTGTTAAGACATATTAGTGCCTTATATGTATTGTTAATACATATTGTTAAGATGTAGGGCATAGGCCCTAGAATGCTGGGTTCCTGATAAACCCATAGAATTTTAGGAACTTAATACAGAAAATATCTACCCAGCATTGTGATTTCTGCTTCTTCATGCCGCCACAAAAACAACATAAGCTGGAATCCTCCTTCCTCCTTTTTCCCATTAGGATGCCATCTAAAGAACTTTAGATAAGTCTGGCTGGGAGCACTTTTCCAGAACATTCACCAAATCCAATGCAGTAACCTTTTCCTTGGCAATAACCTAAGGAAAAAGAAACCTCATATTGGTCATCAACTATGGACAAATACGATTGAAAAAACATTGCATATAATACAGCAGGTGCCCTATGCATGAGCCCTACGATTAAGATAGGGTCTTTCCTACTGTGACCCCAAAGTTGAGGAATTAAGTACCTATAGATGTTTAATAGAGTGCTTGTTTTCATTTTAATATTAGTGTTTAGTATTTAGAAAGACTCTTCTGGTTCCAATAGGAGCAACTGTATTTTATTGCAAACTGACTTACCCTGCCCAGTATGGAAAGTGGGAACTTATGGAAGTTGTATAATCCAAAAAGTAATATCTATTCCCTGTGAAAGCAATGCAGTTTTCTACTTCCCAGCCATTGTACCACCTAAAAAGGCTCATTTGAATCCTCTGTGCTTTACAGCACCCAAAAGATTAATTGGTCGATCCTCTGTAGAGAAAGACACTTAACCTTTGCAAAGAGTCAATTAGATCAGCCACAAACTATATATCAAGTCTTTGGCTAGTTAGCAAGTTCTCTGGCTGTATTTATTTTCTGTTGAAGTCTTTTTAGCAGCTACTTTTCAGGAGTGATTTTGTGATTGTGGGTTTGTTTGTTTTTTGGTGTGAAGTATTGTCAAGTTGATTTTGGTTTATGGTGATCCTACAAATAAGAGACCACTAACATCCCCGATTATCAACTGCCCAGGTCTTGCTAACTTATAGCCATGGCGACCTTTACTGAATCAATCCACCTGTAGTGCAGTTGCCCTCTTGTCTTACTGCAGTCTACTGTTGTAATAATTGTTGTTGTTAACTGGCCTTGAGTTGTTCCCGACTCATGGTGACCCTGTGGATGAGACATCTCCAAGCCTCCCTGTCCTCCACTGTTCTGCTTACATCTTGTACATCCATGTCCATGACTTCCCAAATTGAATCCATCTGGGGTGTGGTCTCCCTCTCTTTCTACTTACCTCCACCTTCCCTAGCATTATTGTGTTTTCTAATTGATGTGGCCAAAATATGGCAGTCTCAATTTGATCATATTGACTCAAGAACCCACTTGTTTGTCTTTTGGCTTTCCATGGTATCAGCACTTTCCCTCAACACCACATCTCAAATGAGTTGATTTTCTTTCTATTGGCTTTCTTCTCTTTCCAGCTCTCACTTCTGTACATGGTGATGGGGAACGTTAATGGGTTTGACTATCCTTACTATAGTGTTCAGTCGTATTTCTTTAGTATTTTGTCTGGCTACCCTTACCAGCCCTTGTCTTCTTCTGATTTCCTAACTCAGACTCTGTTCTGATCAATATTTGATCCAAAGTATGGGAAATCTTTAGCTATTTTAATTTCCTCGTTGTCAAAATTGAATTTATGCAACTCCTCCATGGTCATCATTTTTGTTTTCTTAATGTTCAGCAGTAAGCCTTCCTTTGCGCTTTCTTCTTTAAATTTCCTTAGTAATTGTTCCAATTCCAAGACACCAAGTGTCAGGTGAAGTCATCAGTTTTTGTTTACGGACTCCCTGACTCAGGATCAGCTCAAGACATTTGGTGGCCTGCAGTGGATGACAAGATCGCATCTTCTCCTGTTCTATGTTCAAAAGCCAACTTGACTGGCTGTTCAGTCTTTCTTCAATGCTGGCAATGGAACATCATCTTCCAGCACACATGAAGCTGGAAACCTAGCTCAGGCGGTGCAGGGTGTGTCAGGACAAGAGGAATCTGAATGTTTTGTACTACAGGCCTGTCTTGTGGTATTAATGTTTTAAAAAGGAAATAATATATATGCAATTTAATTGTTTCTGGGAAATAGAAAAGAGTTACTTGTAATAATCACAACTACTTTGGAGACTTTAGAATTATAGCTGTATGCAACTAATTAGTTTCAAAGACTAAATTCCCAAGCTCTGTTCAAGACCATAATGCTCCCATAGAGCATTTACTTCTGCAGCCCCTAAATTGTGGGATAGTCTACCGGAAGAGATCCATCTTATTACCAGCTTAGATGCCTTTAAGAAGGCACTTAAGACGGATCTCTTCCGGGGGCTTATCCACCTGATTCCATGTAAGAGCTTATGGTAAATGCTCCACCTCTGATTGTATGATCATCTGATGATTGGATATTTTAAAGAACTAATAGGAATGCTGTAATTCAGTGTTAGTATTTGATAGATTGTCTCTTTGTATTTGTATTGTATTATTTTAATTAATGATGTAATCCCGCTTCAATCCTTGGGAGAGGCAGGAAATACAAATACAAATAATAATAATAATAATAATAATAATATTGTAATCACAAGTTGTCCCTTGTGGTTGTCCAGCAGCTGAACAGGAATGACAACAGGTTTGACATTACTTTTCATTTTCCCTGCTTTGCCCTTCACTTACCTGTTATAATGACTTCATCTCCATCTTGTAGAAATTTACGGGACTGGCCATTCCCCAGGTCAATTGCTTTTGTTCCTTTCCACGACAATTCCAGCATGGAACCAAAGTTCTCAGGGTCCTTCGAGCAGAAATTGAAACAAGAGCTCACCATCAGCTTTCCGCCTGGCTGTCCTACAGCTAAATCTCTGGCACCATTGGTTTTCAGTAAAACCAAGGATGCTCTGGCATCCTCGAGAGTGGAATTCTGCCAAAAACAGTCATTGATCCTGTCTGCTGACATGCTAGGCTTAGTCATTTGGCTGTAATTTAATCTTTTATTCCCTAGAAGATGTGATTGCCTATAGAGTGGGTTGGGATTTTTAGCTAATGCCTTCAAAATCTTGGAGCAGACTATGAAAAATAAAATAGAGCAAAACACTCCCCAAAGAATCCTAATTAAGTACAAACAGGGGACAAAGCTAGGACAGTGGCACCTTTCAGGATTCTAGCTCCCTGTGCAGAAAACAAAGCTTGGCACCATTTCCTTCTTCCATTTGGTACTTTTCATTACTTATTAGAGGTGAAAGGAGGGCAGAAGGGCTCCATTTATGATGGAAAAAGTTACAACAGTCCTGGATTTAACTATATGCATATTGCATTCAGGGACACTAGGAAATAGGGGGACTTCATTTTCCATTGGTCCCAGCTTCCCAGATGGATGAGCCATAATATAGAGCTTTGGCATCTGCTAGAAAGCCAGTGTGGCATAGTGATTTGAGTGTTCGACTACAACTCTGGAGAGCATGGCTAAGCCATGAAACCCACTTCATGATAGGTTTGCCTTACGGTTGCCATAAGTCAGAAACGACTTGAAGGCACACATCATCATCAACAACAACAACTGGTCATTACTAGCATCAGAATCCTCTCAGATGCATCTCCATCTCCACTAATGCTCACTTGTTCAGGTCAGATAATTTTCTTTGACCCAAAGGGTTTCCTTTCACCCCAGAACAGTTCAGCCTTGCAATCTCTACCAGAAGTTCAGGCTTTTCAGTGAGTCAATGATAAATAAATAAATAATAAATAAAATTTTTATTTATATGCCGCCCTTCCTCCGATCAGGGCGGCTCACAACATAATTAAAATACAAACAGTTCCAATAAAAACATATTTAAAACAACCCAACAGTAAAGCCCCAAAGCCCAACCTCTTGGCCACGAAAGAGAGGAGGGAGGCCCACAGGATATTTACTCGGGGAATGCCTGTTGGAATAGGAAGGTTTTGAGGTCCTTCCTAAATTGGGCCAGGGTGGTGGACGAGCGGAGCTCTGTGGGCAGCGCATTCCAAAGGGCTGGGGCAGCTATGGAGAACGACCTCCGAGTAGTGGAGGCCAACCTAGCCCTGGGCACCTTCAGTATATAGACCACTTGGGGATAAGAGGCCAGAATGGGACTTATGCATGTAAAAATTAGAATTGATCAGTTTCATCAAGTCCCTATCCAGTAGAGATCCAGTAGAGCAGAGCTGTTACATTACTATGCAGCACAGGTAGCAAAGTGCCCGATATGCACCAATGCGCATTGCATATCAATGCATATCACACAGTCTTGTTGGTGTCCTGATATGCATCTTTGCAATTCATTAACAGGGTTTCATAGCTTAATACTGTGTGTGTGTGTGTGTGTGTGTGTGTGTGTGTGTGTGCCTTCAAGTCACCTGTTGACTTATGGTGACCCCATGGATTTCAGAGTGTTTTCTTAGGCAAGGAATACTCAAAGGTGTTTTTGCCAGTTCCTTCCTCTCAAATATGCCCTGCAGTACCTAGCTTCTAAGATCAGACAGGATCTCATGTCTTTAAGATATTTATATTAAGTTAAAGCTGATATAATATTTTGGCAAACATTCATATACTGGGCCTGGAAGCTTCAATGGGCCTTATTGGGATCCAGTTCAAACCAGATCAATTCAAACCAGACCTACCCCATGAATTGTCTGGGATCCAAGAGACTCTTCAAATCCATTTTAAAATTTGGGTTTCATAGCCTAAATGCAACTGTTAATCCCAACTAGAACAGACCCACTGAATCTATGCTGCTTATATAAGCCCTGACCACACGTTTTCACTTATTCCATTAATTTGCTCTGGTAGGTTTTAATTGGATTTAGGTCAAAATAATGAAATGCTTACTGGTCCACTGATGGTTCCAGATGCCAGAAGGTCTCCCGGTCTGAGGTTGCAGCCATTGATTGTATGGTGAACGAGCTGTTGCTTCATGGTCCAATACATGTACTATGGACAAAGGAGAAAATTCAGAGTGGGGGATTTAGAGCACTGAGCATCCACAAAATGCATTATACAATTGGATAAACTATGTTGTCTAGTTCAGGATGCTCTATTATTCCTCATTCTCTTCTCATTGGTTCTTCTTATTTGAAGAGACATTCAAATTGGGCCTTTCTGCATTCAAAACATGTGCACTGTCACTAAGCTATGTTGTCTCCCCAAGTGGTCTATATACAACAATGAGCATATTTAATTCCTTCTGGAACTTGCTATTTAAAGAATTAGCTCCCAGTAACAACATCTTTTTTCTAACCAATAGACTGCATGGCAGCTGTAATTCCTTGCTTATGATTTTTTAAGATTGATCCATGAAAGTCATTGATTTGTTCTCCAGATTTGTGCCCTGAGTCCAATCAGTTTATGTTGGGAAAGGTGCTAAAAGACTAACTGTGGCTCTACCCCTATGGGATAGAATAGAATCTTTATTACGGTCATAGAACAACACATATAAAAAGGGGATACAGAATAAAAGAAGGGAAGAACATAGGATAAACATAGGTATTTAAAATACCCTTTCAGATTAGACAGCTTCAGTATAGCAAGACAAGATTGCTACTAGTCTACTGTGGATGTCATTGCTCAGGGATCTGGCAACATTACTGTATGTGTTGTGTCAGGGCAGATGTCTGAAAGCAACAAAGAAGTGTAAAATTGATTGGTGTGTCCTTGGTATTTATGTGATAGAGGTGAAACTATGGAGAATGCATTATTCCCCTCCTGAAATTTTGGGAGGAGGTGCAGCTTGCACTGGAATGCTAGGCCACTAAAGTTACTCGATCTACAGAGAGGAAGGCTCTGAGTAAATATCTATTTGTGCATATATGAGCTGATGCTTTTGCACAAGATGGAAGCCTGGTAGCACATGGGTTTGGGAACCCTTTCACATTCCAATGATTATACCATTTTGAGTCCACTTTAACTGCCATAGCTACATCCAATGGAATCCTGGGAAGGATATTTAAAATTCTCAGCCAAGAGCTCTAGTGCCTCCCCAAATAACAAACCCCAGGATTTCACAAGATGCCACAAAGGCAGTTATAGTATAATCAGAGCACTATAACTGTGTAGTGTGGAAGGGCTCCAAGTTTACAGATACCTTTTCACATAAATTGCACCTAGGGAAGACCTCTATATGCGAGCATTTTCCTGCAAGCACAAACAGGAGGAGCTCAGCACAGCCCTTGTATGTTGGGTAAATACCACCCCAGACAACCTCTGCAAGGGGACCCTAGAAGACCTCCTGAAATAAGTGTGGCAAAGTCAAAAGCTGGTGCAAGTTTTCTGTGGATATTCAGCTCAAACCTTTCTGAGCCAAGAAATTAATAAACAAAAAGTGACACTGGAAACAAGTATTTTCTCACCTTAAAGTTTGAACTGCAAATGTTAGCTGGTTTGCTCATTCCATCTCCTGAAATCAAATACACATTGTCTGCAGTGAATTTTCAGTGCAATAAAACACACTCTAATACAGAAACCTGTATAAATAAAAATTGAGCATAGTTGCCTAATGTCTTCTCTGTCTAGTTATAGGCCAGAGCAGCTATTTGAGATTTGGCCAGCGGATCTCTATGCAAAATATTTAGGTGCAACTTTTGGAGTCCTCTGACCATTGTTCTATAGATGGAGGATCGTTTTACCCCCTTTATTTATCTGTCGTTTTCTTCCTTCAGATACAAGAGGCAGAAGCAGCACACCATTCTGTCATCAAGTAACACAAGGTATGATTTGAGCAGAAAGGTTTGTAGGTGGTTGAAGCCTAGTTCAATTCATAAATCTGCTACTCCAAGGGAGTTTGAACTTGGCTGTTAAAGTCCAGTTTAAAAAGGATGAATCAGGTGGTGACCATAGACCTGGCATAAGATGACGGTTATTATATCATGCCCTTGGCATTTAACTCTTTGAAAGAGCTTTCTGAAATAATGCTTTTTCTGGCCTGCTTTTGCATCATTATTTTCTTCTGTATCACGTTGGGAGTCTTTGTAAACACAAAAGTGATGCATAAATATTTTATTGAGATACCTTTCAAACAGGAATAGAAATACAAGAAATAAAAATGTCATTCATCTCATCATAGTGACAAGCTGGCTAGTACGTTTGCTCAGTCTGCTGTCCAGCTGCTAAACGTTGTTGTGCAACACCCTGTTTCTCCTTCTTAAGGTCCTTTCCCTTTAAGCAGGACTTGGAAACTAGACAGCCCATCAAAGAGAGGACTCCCTCTGCAAAATAGGACACAGGGTGACCCCGGCTAAGCATGTGATGTGACCCCAATTGCATCCCAGTGCCAAGAGACTGCAGCATTCACTTCTTTCTCTTCCATTTTCTAATTTCTTTATTTTTTAGCCAACATTACTGCAGCTGTCTCCAGCTGCCCATTTGATCAGACACCAGACTGACAACCCTCTCTGTCACTGTCAAAACTTGCTGTCTCCAGACTGCTGACAGCTGCAGGAAATACTTGAAGGGAAAGAAGAGGGCATGAAAGATAGCAGAAGGGGAGAAAGAAGGAACAGAGGAAAGAAGAGAAAGAAAAGGAGGGTGCATACAGAACTGTATGATATTGAAGCAGCAGTTAGATCAGTGGTTCCCAACCTGTGGGTTGGTGTTGAATGATCCTTTCATGGGGGTCGCCTAAGACCATTGGAAAACACCTATTTAATTACAGTTATGAAGTAGTAGTGAAAATAATTTCATGGGGTTGGGTCACCACAACATGAGGAACTGTATTAAAGGGTCACGGCATCAGGAAGGTTGGGAACCACTGAGTTTGCTGTGCTAACAACTTAGACTAATTTCTAATTTCAAGTAGAAAAACAAAAACTGATTTATTTATGAGATGCACTATAGCTGCCAAAAGCAACTTTACTTTTAATACATGAAAAAGGCAACACATGCTAAGAAAATATTGTTAACATTCTGACACATACGACTTCTTTTCAAGCAAGGATGGGCAACTGCGGTGGCATGAGAGCCGATTCCATGCTCCTTGGTCCTTCTGGAACCATACACCACTTTAAAAAGCCCAAAGTGACTGGCAATCCACTTCTGGTTTTGGAAAACAATTTTGTCAGGAATTTTAAAAGATATTAAATGGTGTCACGAGAGGCTTGCAACCTAATCAAACTGAGATTGCTGCTCTTGGAGCCTACCAAGAGAATGAATTTTCATGGCCAGAACAAGGACAGTCAGCTTGAATTGCCAGAGTGACAACTGGAAATACCTTCTGTATATTTAATGACTGTTTATTAGAGGGAATTTCAGCAGGTGCTGCTTCTTACCTGGCTGTGTGACAAGCAACACTGGCTGAAATCCCCTCTTCTACATAACCATCAAAGGTACAGGAGCCCTCTCTGGGTTTCACTTTGGCAACCCTATGGTAAACAGAGCATGGCATTTTCAAGGGACACGAAAACATCCCTAGGAGGCTGCTTAGGACTTTGTCCACCACCATCTTAAAGCCTCCCCCAAATATCTTTTTTAAACAGCATTTCAAGAGGCAACCTCAGCCGGAACTAAAATAGGAGGGAATACATAGAAGGGAGTACCGTACCTTTAATAGCAACGAAGAGATTTATGTCAAATGTATAAGGCTGATCATCGCAGAGGTAGGGCAGAGGCTTGGGATCCTTGAAAGAACACAAAACGTGTCATTCCCTCCTATAGCAAACCCAGGAGGTTGAGTGCTAATCAGTTTGCAAACAAAACAGAACCTGCCCAAAAGTTTATCTCATTGAGTGATCTTCTAGGCAGGCAGAAATATAAAGTCTGTAAACTTAAAGGATTAAAAAAAAAACCCCACAAAACTTCCTGTGAGGTTATAAGAACCTGTGAGTTTATAGTACGCTGATGGTAGTTTTAAGTATGGACTATTATAATGTAATGGTCCATGCTTAAAACTTTAATCAGCATTATATAAATTCACAAGTTCTTATAACCTCACAAGAGTGTGTGTGTGTATATATATGTGTGTGTGTTAGAAAATTATTATTTTGTGCAGGTTCTAAATACTCTGAAGACACTAGATCTGGTCTGATCATGAAAACTAAGCAGGGTCATCCCTGGCTAGTTGCTGGATGGGAGACTGCCAACAAATGCCAGGTGCTGTGGGCTATATTTCAGAGGAAGGGACTGGCACAACCATCTGAGTATTCCTTGCCTAAGAAAACTCTATAAAATTCATGGGGTCACCATGAGTTGACAGGTGGCTTGAAGGGACATATATACACATACACACTATATTAATTAACATACACAAAAAGGAAAATCAATGGTAGGAGAATTTCTAAGAGATGGACTCTATTAAGGAGGTCATGGGTATGACTTTGCAGGAACTAAGCAGAACAGTGGAAGACAGGGAGATGTCTCATCCACAGGGTGGCCATGGGTCAAGATCGACTCAAGGGCGGCTAAAAGCAAATACTGGTTAGGGTTGTGCTTTTAATGGCTGTGCAAAGAGGGAATTGCAGAAGCTTTTGCTTGTTATCGGGTTGCATGACAAGCATCACCTCTTCTGCACAAGCATTAAAGATACAGGAACACTGTTCAGTTTTCAGTCTGGCAACCCTAATACTGGTAGCACTGAATTGCAACAGAGATCATCAGAAGCCCCTTCTTTCTCAAGAGTCAGACTGGTGGTTCTGGGAGCTGAGTCCCTTACAGTGCTACTACATTCCCTCACTAATTTTAATGAAAGCATTGTGGAAGCTAAATCTAGGCACTGTACTCTCAATAGTTACCAGGATAGTTTTCTAGCAGAAAAGAGTTCCTGTGCTGATCTGTGTTGCAAGTTTCCATCTTATTAAGATGTGCTGGAGAGTGTTTGGGAAGTGGGCACCTCCCAAATACTGGTAGGACCAAATATCCTTCCCATTATGGCATCTGTCTTTTTACGTACTATCCTTCATATACCACCCATATATCCTTGCATTTGCTCACATTTTCCTAACCTGGATGGGATTTGGCAAGACAAAAGGCATCAGAGCTTCCATGGTTACCACCCACGGAGAGATAGTTGTGCCAAAACTCTTCCCCAGAAAGGGACCCAAGGGGACGTATTCCCACTTCTGAATATCGCGAGCTAGTGAAGAAAAAAGAGAAGAGAAAAACAGAATTCAGAACAATGACATTTCTGCTCAAGGAACTTCTGCTCACCAACTTTAGGATCTCAGTCTTTCTTTTTGAGATTAATATTTGGTGTCGCCAGGAGTGTTGTGGGAGTTGCTCTTAATCTGGAGGCTGGTTTAAATTGATTAAAATGTTTGGCATGGATTTACTCCATGAATCTTTGGCTTCGTTGCTGTCTAACACTCTTTTCCAACTCTTTCACGCCCAAGACAATGCTAGATTCTTTGGAATCACTTTGGACAAAGGCTGTGGTGTTTAAAATTACCTCCGTAGGCTTATCTCTTCTCTATTTGTTATTTATGAATATAGATGGTGCCAAATCTATAGTTAATCAGAAGCTTTTGTATATATACCTTCAAGGAGCATTACTTGGACTTTCTTCTCCCATTCACTGGGTCTACACTGTCTTCCATGTAAAGAAGGGCTGCTCTATTTAGGTTGGTTAACAATTCACAAATGCATGAAGGCTTTCTCCTTGGCAAGGTTCACGGTTTAATTTTCTAATTTATTAGATGTAAGATATGATAAAACCCCACTGAGCAACCAATGCTGCCCTTATAACATTGCTGGAGGAGACTCTATCTTACATGTATTCTTTCATTGTGGTTACTATCAAGGGGTTTTGAAAGACCTAATGTTCCCAATTATTCAGCTTTTCTCCAGCCATTTCCCTGAGTTTCTTCTAATTATTTTACTCAAAGGTTTAGATACATTGTTTGCAGGGCAGGCAGCTAAGTTTTTAAATCTCACAAGTCTTACTAGACCACTTACGACAGAATAACATTAATTATATTTAATGTATAAGGGAACGGTTCAGTTGGTTTAAACTTTAGACATTTTTTTTATCAGATGCGTATTTTAATCTGAGGATATTATGGTCTATTGATTGTAAATAAAGATGATTGATAGAGCAATCAAAGACAAATCTACAGTGCTAAATAAATAAATAAATAAATAAAACTTCTCTGGTTATTTAAAATCAATCACTGGTTCCTAAATATGTGTTGTTCCAACCCAGAAATGTGACCATTCTCAAACCCTTCCTCCCAGCCATGCAAAGGAAAAGGGGGAGTACATGAACCTGAGTTTTATTGAAGCCTGATCCTTTTTCAAACAGTTACTGTTTCTGAACTACAAGTCCCAGAATCCTTCCAGCTACATAGCTATTTCCAGGCTCTTAGTTTAAATCATGGTTTTGCATTAAAGCAACTATGGCCACAGAGTGAAAGGACTGTAGGGTCTTATTCTTGTGTCTATTCTCTTAAGCAAATTTGCTGCACGCAGCACGCTACTATGTGTTAAGGTATTCTTCAATACAAAAATGCAGCCAGATGCATTAACACAAAGAGGAAAAAAGGGGTGTACACAATACCACTCCAGTCATTCATGAGGACCATCCCGAAGATATGTTTGTGAGCTTCACTGATTGAGATAGGTTCTCCAGGTTTGTTTCCAGGACCTACAAAGAATGCCTGAAAAATGCAGAAGAATTTGGCAAATATGAGAACCAACATCAAGAGCACATCTTCTACAGAAAGGTAACTCTCCTTAGTGACTATTGCATTGCATTAGTGATTATTGCATTTCTTGCACTAACTGGAAAATATGGTGGCCACTATTGGCTTAATGGTAGTAAAAGAGAATGAAAGCAAGGCAGCTGTTAGAGTTCTGTGGGAAATGCAAGCCAAGAAGTTAATGAGGCAAGAAGACCAGAGGCTGGATGGTGCCGAGGGACTAATTTTACATATTGATTTGAACCAGCCAGCCAAATCGTTGGCTGCAGGATACTGTATTATTCTATGAATTAACAGGCATTAAATGTCGAGAAAATGCTGCCAAGTCTGCTGGGGAAATTGCACTGAACCAATAGTCCAGGTGTGGTATTCCTAGGAAGGTTCCCGGCTGCCTCCCTTTAACCCTCTACATTATGTAAAATAAGGAGGTGCCCTGTAGCAGGAGGAATTCTGGGGAAGCTGGAAGTCAAATTCTATTCCTTTATTTATACTATACCTTTCCTCTAAAAGCTGGGCCTCAAGGTGGAAAGTTGGCAGGCTCTCAAGATGGCTGTGGAGACCACTGAGAATTGTGAGTTCATTTTGGATGGAGCCAAAAATGGGGTCTTATCAAAAACAAACATTGACGTAGCAGGGAGAAATCCTTGTGCCTATACATTGTTTATGATATTAATTATGATTGCATGTGATAATGATTGTATGAAATAAATGAACAGAGATGCACCTGAGCTGATTGATTGGTAGAGATGCAAATTTGGATATGAATACTATGATACAAGATGTATCATAAAAGTATATACAGTATGGTACATCTTGGAGAGCAATGTAGTGAGCATTGGATTATGACTCTGGAAACCAGAATCTGAATCCCTGTTCAGTTCTGAAACCTACATTCTCTCAGCCTACAAATCTTGCCAAGCAAACACCATCATAGTCTTAGAGTCACCATAAGTTGGAAATGACTCGAAGGCACACAAGACAACACTATGATACATCTTACCATAATGGAGAAGACTATGACCTTGGACTCATTCATACTATAGAATCATATAGCACTATTATTCCACTTTAACTGGCATGCCTCCATTCTGTGGCATCCTGGGTTTTGAAGCTTAAGAAGGGGCATTGAGAATTCTGAGCCAGGAAACTCTAGTTTCTCATCAGACTATATAACCCAGGATTTGATAGGATGGAAAGATGGCAGCTAAAGTGGAAGAATAGTTCTAATTATGAAGTGTGAATGAGCCCCAGGTGCTAACTGTGGAAGAACAACTCCTATCCCTCTTGGCTGTGTGTGCATGCATGCAGTGTGCATTGTTAAAATAGCACTGACATCTGTGAGGTTATTCTGCCATCAAATAAATTATTTCACCTCAAGTTGGTTAAGACAGAGCTTGGCAGAGGGAAAGAGGAGGGACAGATATAAATAAAAATCCTACCATTTCTAACTCAATATCCAAAAGTTTGCAAGCACCAAACACTGGAGGTTTAGCTGTGATGTAAAGAAAACAAATGCAAAAAAGTACATTATTATTATTAATTATTATTATTATTATTATTATTATTAAAAAAGAAAATGTAATGAAGCAGACAGTCTTAACCATGTGCCTTGCCATGCATATGCTGATGAAACGCTGTTTATGAAAGTGAAGCCACATTCAAGTGGGAAGCTAAAAGACTCACCATCATCAGGTCTCATTTGTCCCATTGGCCTCCAAATTGGTGTCCCAGAGACAACAACAGAAGAGGCACGTCCATGATATCCAACTGGTAAGTGCAACCTTGGAAGACAGAAATATTAATGGGTTACATTGGTTAGCGATGGACAAACTTGTCCGGTTTCTAAAATTTCCTCTATTAAATGTTCTTTTTGCATGCAATTTTAGAATGGAGAACTGTATCACAAAATTTGAAAACTAAAGGATATTTGTGCTCTGGTTCATGCGTTAATTCAGAAAGTGTGAATTATATTGTTTCACAGTAAAACACAAACGGAAGTAATGGTTTCCCCATCCCTATGTACTGAGGCAGGATTTACAGCACTTTTCAATATCTATCCCAGTAATTATTTCCAGGCAATAAGTTATCTTAGAGGCACACTGATCCAAAGATACATGGCACCAAATTGTGCCTTGGGGAAGAAAAAGTACTGACCAATTGGGCATCAAAGCATTCTCCTTTCCTCTGAACATCACTCCAACGTTTGTCGCGTGTTGCCGGGAGGAATAGAAATCAGTGTAATCTCCTGGAAAGAGGAGAAATTACAAGAGAAGATTTGATTGATGGCATGTAACAGCTCACATGAAGTTTGAAACCCACACAGTTTTAAGAAGTGGAAGGAATCATTTCTGAATATGTGCAGATCCTACATGGTACTTCAGGAAGACAGACAGACAAAAGAGCTGCTTTCATTATCTCTCCAAAATTGTTCGTTCCATTAAGTTTCATTGTAGGGTGGTTAAAAAAAAAGACATTTGTACATGCCAGTGTCACAGAAATGTATAAGCATCATGATCTGGCATGAATCTTCACACCACACAGGCCACTATTCTGTTGTGGCATCTGCCAATGTGAATTTCCATGGCAGCAGTGAACGTGCTTTCTCAGTCATTGGGGAAGGAGGTATTCAGTATCTATTTGTGCAACACCCCTCCCCACCCTATGTACAATTCCAGCTCACCAGTGCCAGTACACACCTCCATTCATTAATTAGTCAGTCATTAATTAATGAGTCATTAGCCAGGTGTGACTCGGGGGCTCATTCCCACTGGTAGTATAACACGGTTTCTGATTCAGCTTCGCTCTGTGTCTGTCCCTCGTTCCCACTACAAAACAGGACCTTTTCGTAATCGGGGTTTTTTGGCATGATTATCGGGGACAGAGCAAGCGGGGAGGACGGACCAGGCAGGCTGGGAATGGAGCTAATTCAAATCTGCACTGCTTCACACTTGGGCTGAATCGCTTTATCGAAAAATAAATCAATTTAGTTGAAAAGAAGCAGAAAAAACAGCATCAAAAAGGCACAGTTTAAATGGGTCCAGAGCCTGGCCCTGCTTTTGGAATTGCTTCAGTGATTCAGATTAAGTGGAACCATGCTTGTTTAAACTGGTCCATACCACGAATCACAATCCGGCCTAAAAGGTAGTGGGAATGAGGCCAGGGTTTCCAATCACCATTCAACTACATGTTTTCAACTGGGAGAAAGGAACAACCATATCCCTCCTGGATCTCCCTCTGTACCTGAAGGAGGTCTGAGAAACTACCTCTTCCTTTCTCCTGGTTGCAAAACAGCAGCTACCTGTTACCCAGGAGTCCCCCATCCCACCTACCCCCCACCACTCATTGACTATGGGGATGAGCCCTCCATAACCGCTCCATAGAAACCAGAAGCCAGATTTATGCTTCAATAATTTTTTTTAACAAAATGGTATGTGTTTGCTGACTTTTTAAAAAATGTTGTGTTTACTATGTGCTCGTTCTCACCATCATCATCATCGTCATATCAATGGGTCTGCTGTAAGTATGACTAAGTCTGGATCTAACCATATGATTTAACTTTCAGTTATTTGCTAACAAAACGTAGAAAGCAAAAAAACCCGCTAGCTATGCAGTTTTCTGATATTACCATGTTAAAACATGCAACACCCCCCCCCCCCCAATTATAAGTATTACTCAAGGAGCAACTCCATATTTACTATACATCTACTGCCCTCTGGTGTCCTTCATCAGAAACAGTTCAAGTGAACTTTCTATTAAGAAGACTTCTCCATGTATTTATCCTGACATTCTACGCTTGGTTGAGATGTGCTTTTTTGCATGAACTTTCTCCTGGAGGGCTCTTTACCTACTTGAGCCATTCTCCACGGAATGAAATGAGCAATATCTGAAGCCTCAGGAAGAGAACCACATCCCTGAAAACACCCTTGAGTGGAAACAATAAATTAAGATCAAAACATTTCCGCAAGCAAAAAACTAGCATAGCAGACAGAAGACTGACTGAGAACGCTTATTTAAAACATGAGTGGGGACTTTTGCTTTGCTTTAAATTTATTTATTTCATTTCTATGCCGCCTTTCTCTCAGAAAGGGACCCAAGGGGGCTCACAAGATAAAATGTGAGGGAGAATTCAAACCTGAAAATTGAAATGGCATTTCCCCTAGAATCTCATTCTGCATCTCATTCTACTACACCCATAACTGATGGTATGTTATAAATTCAATGGACTTACCAATTTCAGCTGGAAGATGCATTATAGCAGAAGCCTGGGGTACGAATGCTCTGGAGGAAGAAAAGACAAATGCATTTTCACTGCTGAGTACTGCATATTTATATATTGGCACTTGTACATTTGCTATTTGATAGCCAGTGTGTTGTAATAGTTTGAGCACTGGAATATGTAAATGCTCAACTATCACACCATTCTGGCTCCTGAGTATCTTATACAGCCACCTATTTCACTTCTTACGTCTCAGATACGCCTTCGTCCACACTTTTCTGCACAGTAGCAATAGCAAATCAAGTACATTCCTATACTGCTTATCAGTGAACTAGCACTTCCTAAGTGGTTTATAATGTGTAAGCCAATTGCCCCCAAATGGGTACTCATTTTACTGATCTACAAAAGGATGGAAGGCTGGGAACTCTCCTCTAGGATCGAACCTACAATGTTGTGGCTGAAGTACACACCTCTGTTTATTTGTTCTGCCTACCCCACAGTTCTTTACCTTTTGCGTAGCTCTGCATTATCTCTCAGCGTTGGCTCATTGGCAGAGAGCATCTTTTGGAGACAGGCCCTAGCTTCCTTCCATGCTTCCCAGCCTAGTGCCATGAATTGGTTAAGGGTTGGCTACAAACAGAGAGAAATGTGAGTGAACATATCCTTCCATGTTAGTATACAGTGGGCCCTTGGTATCCACTGGGATTCCAGGGCTCTCCCATAGGTACCAAAATCTGTGGAGATGCTCAAGTCTCATCATATACAATACATAGTAAAAGTGGTGTCCCTTATAAAATGGCAAAATCAAGGTTTGCTTATTTGGATTTTTAAAAAATCATTTCAAGCCGTGGGTGACTGAATCCGTGGATACAGAGGGTTGATTGTTTTCTGCCAACAAATGAATGAAATCCCACATTTGGGTACAGCAAATCCAGTCATTCTTTCATCCTTTTCCAAATGAAAAACTGCAACTCAACAAGATTAACTCAGCATTCCATTTGGCAATCTGACACAATAGCTTTAGTTAGCAGATCGTGCAGGTTGGCAAATCTCACACACTCCGATCAGGAGGGTCCCAACTGTAAAAGAACGACTGCTGAGTTAATAGAGTGCAAAGTACCTGCAGTAACTGAAGTAAGCTGAGGACAAAAGGGGAGTAAGAGAGAGAAACTGGGACATTTCAAAACCAGCTGAAAAAGTGGGACGGCCGAAGTTATGGAATGCCTACACTTCCAAATTTATCAATACAGCACCAAGTGACCATGTCAGTCTTTTAGATCAAATACCTGCTCAAAGACCTGGTGGTGCTTAGAAAGGACAGGTCCATTAAACAGATGCTTAATAGCGCTGAGATCCAGCACTTGGTCACCAATGGCTACTCCAATTCTGTGCCTGGGCTGGAAAAGAGAAAAAGAGGAAAGCAGTTTCATATGATCAGAGGCATTAAGTTAAGACTAAATGAAACACAGACCAAATGTGCAAAGCAGTAGCACTGTACAATATTTAGTCAATATTTATTCATCTGTTAAATTTACTCAGATTGGCCCTAATAAATTTGGCAAGAGGTGGTTATTATAACTATTACTAATTTTCCTCGCAGTACTCAAGGCTGATAATTTGTTTAAAATGTTTTCTCCACATATGAGTATTGCAAGTTGGCAAGCTAAGCAGTATTTAAATACATTTTTGTACAATTATATATTCACAAAATATGGAAATGAGGCAAAACAGATGTATGAAATGAACATATGAAGACTGATATGGAATGGAAATAAGCGGATGTGTCCATCTGTGACTGAACCAGTGTCGACTGGAAAACAACAGAGAAAATCAGCCTTCTGAAAAATCCTAGTTTGTAGCATTTGTCTACAGTGGTTTGAGCAAAAAAGTGCCCAAAATGACTAGCAAACATCATTAAAACAAACTGAACTATAAATCTGTTACATTATCACAACACTAAAAGTAACCACGCATCCAAAAAGGTTTAAAAGCACTCTTCAGTTGTATGTTTAAAAATGAGTTTTGGCGCTCTGTTCTATGAAAAGGGGTGCAATAGGCAAGCTTCGGTCTTTCTAAAGCTTGAAAACCCAATTCCCAATTGTTTGCTCAGCAAGGGTTTCTGCAAACAGACAAGTTAATGCATAATCTGCAATTTAGAACTAAGGTATGCGTTCCAACTGTCTCCTCTCCATTTTATGGTTTTCTCCTTAAAACCACAACCTCCATTTTCTTTGGGGACATGCGCATGGATGCATAAATCCATGTTGCCTCTAATGCAGAAGTACTACAATAGTGACCACTCCACCTGTAGATGAATTGTAGCACCCATCAGATCCATCCACAATGGCCAACGGTCAGGAATTATGCAAGATTAAATCCAACAAAATCTGTCTCAGAACTACTGATGCGTATGAATAATGACTCTAGAAAAGTAAATTTGATGTGACTGTACCTATGGCAGACTTATGGTTCTTTTGGTCAAATTCTTACCAAAGCACAGGAGCATGCATATCTGTTGAATGCCACATGAAAAAGATGGCTTTTTACCACTCTGCCACTCCATTCTGCTTTGGTCAGGTCTCGCCTGGGAGACCTGTGTCCATAGTTTGATATGTTATGGTCAAGCTGGAATGTATCCAGAAAAGGTCAACCAACAAGGGGTCATTCACATGACAATTTTTTGGGTGATGAAGTAAATCGTCTCACTCATTCTGGGTTTGTTATTCACACTATGGAATGGCATTGATCCACATCTTTGCAAATTTGGTTGTTCACACCTGAAAGCATTCAAATAAAGATGGAGTCAATTATACGAATGCATTCGGAACCCCCCTTTTTTTGGTATACAGTGTTTTATCCCAGGTGTATTCAGGTCTATTTGCATCGGTTATTCACACTACCGACAATGCAGATCTTTTTAAGAAACTCTGGGAAAAGCTGATATTGATTATCCTGGATTAAGTGGGTTTTTTGGAAGCCACCGTCCAATTTAAGCGGGTGCATTCGGGATGTGTGTGAACAACTGAGATTTAACCCAGATTCATTCTGGAATATTTCCACAGTGTGAACAACCCCCAAGATGATCAAAGCTCCAAAAAGCAAGCCTTATGCAGAATGACTGAGGGAGCTGGGTATGTTTATCTGGGAGAAAAGAAAACTGAGAGGTGACTGTCTTTAAATAGTAGCCAGTGTGGCATAGTGGTTTGAGTGTTGGACTAGGGCTCTGGAGACCAGGATTTGATTCTCAGCTTGGCCCTGAAACCCACTGGGTGACCTTGGCCATGTCACACTCTCTCAACCTCAGAGGAAGGCAATGGTGAATCGTTAACTACCAGTGTCGAAGCTGCCCTGCATTTAATGGAAGATACTGTCACATATCAAATAGTCTAAGGAAATTAAGGGGGACCAGCCAGGTGTAATGCTTTGAGTGTTGGAATATGATTCAGAAGACTAGGGTTCGATTCTCAGCTCAGCCATGAAACCCGCTGGGTGACATCACATTCTCTCAGCCTCAGGGGAAGACAATGGCAAACCTCCTGTGCACAAATGTTGCCAGGAAAACCCCGTGATAGGTTCATCTTAGGGTTGCCATAAGTTGGAGACAACTTGAAGGCACGCAACAGGAACAACACCAGCATGACCTTGGACATGTCACATTCTCTCAACCTCAGGGAAGTCAATGGCAAACCTCTCCTCTGACCACATTTTGGCAAGAAATAGGTTCTCAGTAGGGTCACCATAAATTGATACGACTGGAAGGCACCCACCATTACCACCACCACCAAAAACAAAGTGATTTTGGTCATCACACTCTCTCAGCCTCAAGGGAAAGTAATGACAAACCTCTCTTCTGACCACATCTTAGCAAGAAAACCCCATGATAGGGTCACTTTGGGTCGCCCTAAGTCAGGAATGACTTGTAGGCAGACAACCACAGTATGGAAAGGAAGGAACTGCCTTTTCCCTCTCTTGAAATGAGCTTTCTGGCATGTTTGGCAGAGTTGCAAGAGCTCAGTGGGATGCAAAGATAAGCAAGATCACTGCCCACAAGGAGCCCAGATTCAGCCCAAAGCCAAGCCAAGCCCATCACTCACCTCCTCTTTGGTGGAGAAGACCCCATAGGGCAGGTTCTGGAGGGGAAAGTGGGACTTTTCCTCCACTGGGACGAAAGACATCTTCCTTTCTTCTTGCAAGCAAGGAAAGAGGTTGGCCTGTCAGATGTTGCCTTTGTCACTTTGGAGAGTTCCTCCCCTTTCAGGACCAAATGGCCAATCAGAGCTCTCTTCCACTCACCCACCCCTTTCCTAAGTTAATGACTTCCAGAAGTTAGAATGATGGCTCACCAGCTGTTAACCAACTGTTGCCTGGAGAGAAAAGAGCCAGACAAGATCCTCAAGAGGAAAGATATAGAAGTGTCTATCTAGATGAATGGAAGTAATAGTGCCATTCTATTCTGCTTTGGTCAAATGAGTTGATTTTCTTTCAGTCTGCTTCCTTCACTGTCTAGGTCTCATATCTGTAGATATGGGAAGGCAAGAGATGTTTGACAAAGGAAGAAAGATTTCTTCAAGGGATGGGCTGACCCCTGAAGCATTTAAGGAGTGGCTAGGCAGCCAACTTGTGGGGTTTGCTATGCATGTAAAATTCATGCACTGCACAGGGCTTAAGTCCGATGACCAACTTTTAAGGTTCTGTATTTGCATTTACATGTCTGTGCACTGGAACCAAGATGCAGCTCTCATCGTTACATGTTTCCTTCATGCTTTAGAGATTCGACTTTTTGGGATCTGGAGAACAAAGGTGGGTGAGGCAATTCAAAAACTTATAGGACCCAAGGGCATGTATAGGCACACCCACAGTATTTTAAAAAGTGAACAGGTATGAAGGTATAAATCTGCTTCGGGTCACTTTGGAGGTATGCTGTTTAAATGATGCATGCGTCCTAAGAGGCCAGAAGCCATGCCAAAGCCATACTCTGGTCCTAAGGACTGGAGTGCAGCTTTGGCACAGCTTCTGGCCTCTTAAAATGTATGTGTCTCATTTGAACAGCATACCTCCAAAGTGACCCAAAGCAGCTTTATTTTGGCCTGTCTGTACAAGCCCTATAGTCTCCATTTTATGGCTAAGCCAAAGCTATGGAAAACCTTTGTTTGGACATCTTCATTATCCAGTTTAAAGATATGCAAAATTATCTATGGAAACACTTTAAATCTAATCTGCAATGCAGGATTAATGCAGTTTGACTTTGGATAACAATACCCCAAAGCATTAGCCAGCAAGATCAAATAACCCTCACCGTTCCTTGTATCCCCGTCCTTCCCTCCGGCCCACAGACAAGGCACAAAGGAAATGGCACAGCGGTCTTGGAATCCCAATTTTTAAAAATTTTATTTTAATCAAAGTTAAAGACGCTGATGAACATAAATACAATACAGTTAAAACTTCATCATTCTTCATATTGGTGTACATAAAGAACCCAATAACATAAACCCCAAGAAAACCTGCAGTCAGCCACAAAGTGCAGACAACTCTGCAACTCACACACACACAAACGCAGAGAGAGAAATCCCCTCTCAAAGTTGTGTTTTGAAAAGAAAGAAAAACACCACACAGACTTTTGAATTTCAGCATTTTCTCTCTTTCGCTCCCTCATACACACACACACACTCTCTCTGTCACACACATACGCACGCATGTTCTCTCTCTCTCTGGAACTCATTACCAATGATTCATACATAAATAGGTAGTGGGTGCAAACAAGCTATTATGCTAAGGTATGTATAAACTTTGTTAATGGGAAAAACAAAAACAAAACCCCAAGCAGCCATAATGATTAAAATACATTCAGTTACTGATTGCTAGTTGTGCCATATGAGGTGTTATTTAAAAACAAAAAAAGGAAATCGTGCTGCAGAGAAGGAAAAGGAAAGAAAAGAAAAGCTATATACAAAGAAGAAAGGAAAACGGCCAGGTTAATGCATGCATGTTTAGTACTAGAGGGGGAAAAACCAAAAGCACTGATGCCCTCCGAGTATATCTCTGTTTGTATTATAAAAAGCCCTCTGCATTCAACTAAAAGAAAAAATCATTTTCAAAAGGGTAATACTTATATAGCCATGGTATTTCATTCAGCAGCCCCACAGGGCTTCACAGAAGTGTAGAATCTCTGAAGTGTAACGTTTACTTTTTGAAGTCTTTAGCTGTTGGTGGTCGGGGTGGATGGTGGCGGTGGGGAACGGTACTGCTTTAACGTATGTGTTCAGACATGTTCTAAATAAGGGGGCGGGGAATCTATGTTTTCGGATGACATGCATGATTCGAGACACAGGTCCTGGTGTTCCTGATGACTAAAAGGGAAGGATGGAGAAGAATGGAAAGTTTGTGAAGGGGGGGCGGTGGGAAGAAGCTCAAGTCAATTTCATCTGCAGATGGTCATTTTTTTTTAATATTCCAGCAAGAGTAGCAGTTCAAATCTTCTGGATCTTTTCACCAACAACTACAGGATTCTCTTTTCTGATTTTCTCAGCAGCGTCAGCTTTGTAATTGTAAGAGCAACTGTGGACGTCTGAGTAACGGTGTACGCCGCAGTAAACATTTCCGCACCTGCATTCAAACCCTGTGGAGAGAATGTAAAAACGTAAAACCTCCTGTTGGATCAGATCAATGACCTATTTAATCCAATATCCATTCATAAAGCAGTCAGCTAGTTACCCATGAGACAAGACAAGAATACCACCATACCCTCCACCTTGCATTCCCCTAAGCAATTGATATATTAGCCATCCTGACTAGTACCTGCTATGGCCCTAAGCTCCATTTCATTTTTAAAGCTGTCCAAGTTGGCAGCCATGACTAAATTTTGTGACAGTGAATTCTACAGTTTAACTACTCCCTTTTCTTTCTTGGCTCTCACACTATTCCATTTCAGCAGATGGTTACTTTTCCCACATGGACAACATCTCTATCATGTCCTGCCTTATCTGTCTTTTCCCCTAGCTTTAAACAGTCCTGCCCACTTGTAAACTTTTCTCATAGGAGAGATGCTCCAGTCTCTTGATAACTTTGGTTGCCTTTTTCCTGTATCTTTTGGGTTTTACAATATTCTTTCTCAGATGTGGTGACCAAAACTGTATACAATAGCCCAGGTGTGGTTGTACCATGAATATGTATAAGGGTGGTATGATATTGGGGACTTTACTTTTTCTTTTCTAATTCTGCCCAGTCTGGATTCTCCTCCTGTCCACTTTTTAAGAGTTTTGCACACAGAACTGACATTTTCATTGAGGTATCCTCCACAATCCCAAGTTTCCTTCCTCAGTCAGCAGCTCTCAACTCAAATCCCATCAGTATATATGTGAAATTGGGGCTGTTTTTTGCTCCAACATGCATCACTTTACACTCATTCACACTGAATCCAATTTGTCATTGTATAACTCATTCCCCCAGCTTAGAGAGATCCTTTTGGTACAATCACAATCTCATTTTCCCCCTTCTGCTCTAAATAATTTGGTGTTACCAACAAACTTGGCCAATTTGTTTCTAAGTCCTAAATCCAGGTTATTTATGAACAACTCAAAAAGCGCTGTACCCTCTGAAGAGACCTCATTCCATTGTGTGAACTTGCCATTGATTCTTACTCTCTGTTCTTTAACCAGTTTTCAGTCTTTACAACGATTACTTACATTAATCTGCAAAGTTAGCCTTCTGGAATCCCAAGTAAACAACATGAAAAATCAAGCTGGAAGACACACTGAGCATCACCCAGTCAACACATCCATGTTTACTGAGTCTTCTAAACAACTTTGAAAAGTCAGTGAAACTAGATTTATCTTTGGCAAAGCCATGCTGATTCTTTTTCAGCACAGCTTTCCTTTCTATATTGCCTTCCCGCAACTTAGCCAGTAGAGATATTAAACTAATGCTATTTCCTATATCACACTTGATCCTTTTTCAAAAAATTGGGATTTCATGGTGGGCCTACTAAAAGATATCCTTTGCTGCTGGCCCACAATGTTATAGACAATGCACAAGGACAAAGGACATTGGAAGGAAGAGGAAAACATCTCCTTCTGTGGCCAATGGATGGGGACTGGTTTTCTTTTCCCTTGCCATGATTTTCTTCCTGGATAACAGGAATTGCTTGAGTGGTCCTTTCTAATGGATGAATGTAGGATTTAATAAATAAATGAAGAAACATATTCAGTAAGCCAGGAAAGGTCAATCCCAGTATCTTCAGGAAAGGCTGAATAAATAAAATAAGGACTGGGAAAGATCCATTTGAAACTCAGTGGTCTACTGCCAGACAAAACAATCAGTCATGAACCAGATGAAGAAATAGTTTGATTCAATAGAAAGAAGCTTCCTATGTTCTAAAACCATTACCCATGCAAAGGTTTATCATGAAGGAGATGACTTTAATCTAACACCCTGTTGAGGCAGGTATGGCTGCAGGAGGTAAAATGGCAATAATAATAATAATAATAATAATAATAATAATAATAATAATAATAATAATAATTTTTTTTATCCTGCTTTTCCAACTAGGAATTCAAACAAACAGGTAGAAACTGAGGCAGCATCCTTACCAAGGGCTATTATTCCCCCACTTCCTTGTGAACATCTTGACATTTCAAAATTTTCATCTTGCCAGATTGCACTCAATACTACTGGCTCAAAACGTTTTAGTGCAAACGGAAGAAGCTCTCATACTCACTGCACAACTCAGCCTTCCAGTGACTGCAATGGAAACTTACCAGTAAGACCAACTTTCTTCCGGCACATGAAGCAGCGAGATTTTTTCTGTTTTGGTTTGTCAAGCGACTTGTCCTGTTCTTCAGAGGAAGGTTCTGCATTATCTGATGCTGAAGCTAGGAGGAAAGAATGGAGTGGGGAAAAGATAAAGAGACAAGACAGGAGATGTGATAAATACAAAGTTGTTTTACACGTTTAAGAACCTTTACATTTGGGGTTAACTTTTGTCCTCAAACCTTAAACGTGACAGAACTTTAATCAAGATTTTTCCACCAATAAGCCACAGAGAAGGATCCCATTATCTCTTTCTTCTTGTTTTTCTTTGTTCCAGGGTTTGCTAGCCTGCAACACATATTAGTGTTAGCCACCACAGCCAGTGGTGGATTCCAACAACATCTAGAACAGTGTCCAACCATAACATCTAGTATACACCAACAGTGCTGATTCTTCCTGCTGATCAAGGGCTGCATTAAACAAAACTGAAAGAGACAGGACTCATACTAAAGGCAGTTAGAATTTTCTTAGAAAGTAAAATGGTGACACTTTGTTTCATCTGTGAAAAAAATACTATAACAAAACAATGGTGCTAAAATAGGCTTATATCTGCTCCCATCCCGGACCACAAGAAACAGACTAGTCATGTAAGTGGTTTGACATACTTGCTAACACTAATCCCATTTTTCCTATCCGAGTTTACAAAATCAACAGAGTGCATACCCCAGGGAAAATTCTGTATATTCTGACATTCTAATGCCCTATTTTCATATGTCGGTGTTCAAAAAAGGTCAGGTTCCATACCTGTAACTACAGTGAGTGGTCATCTGTGAATTCACACCAATGGGTTATCCTACGCATCCAGAGTGCATCATAAGGAACTTGCTAAAGTGTTACATAAGCTTTTTGGTGGTAGCCTCTATAAAAGGGTCTTCCTGCCAAAACTGCCAGTTCCATGGATGCCAATGGAACGATCCATTGGACTGGCAGGACATCACAAGGGGAGGATGGGCAAAGTTGTGTGATTTCACATGTGGCCACACAAAGAACTACAGTTACAGGTACGCAACCTGTCCTTCTTCTTCGTGATCTCTGAGATTCACATGAATGGGAGACTAGCAAGCTACACAAGGAAGTGGGAGTTTCATTGCAAACAAAACATAAGTTCACTGAATATGAAACCAATGAACACACATTAAACATGAGCATAACACCTACATATCAATGCAAGGCAATGTCAGTATATAGTAAGTTTCAGAAACAGAAGGAATCTAAGTGTAGAAATCAGAATCACCCTGAAACCGTAATAATACAATTAAGTAATGGAAGAAAACAATTCAGATCTACCCAATACAGTGCTAGCTCAAGACCTCGAGTCCACTCTGTAAAGAGAGATAAATGTTATTGGCTCTGACCAGGCAGCTGCCCTGCAAATGTAAGTAGGCATTCTTCATGTCCAGAGTAGCATGCCAAATGCTCTCTTTCATCAAAGGGAGGATAGAGTTGGGGATCACTATCCTAAAGTGTTGCAGACAAATGTAGTAACTGATTACTTGCAGGTCTAGGATAGGATGCAAACCCACCCTTCTTGGTTACAATAAAATAATGGGAGAAGAAACTGCAATGACACTGTGAAGGATGAATGGGTTTGATGCCCCCTTTTTGCAAGACAGTGTCCAGCTCCTGGAGTAGTGTGGACAAGGTGATATGAAAGATGCTGGAGGGCAGATATTCTGGAATCTGATGGCATAATGTCTGGTGATGATATCAATGACCCATAAATCCGAGACGATGGAGGTCCAAGCAAGGTGGAATTTATTAAGTCCATTGTGAAAGAACAGTAGTGAGGTATCAGACATTGATGGTAAGTGGTGACAAGGCCGTCGTCCTGGAACTGCTCTGACACTTCTGAATCAGCCAATGAAGAATATGAGGAACGCAGTTCTTAAAGATGCTGCTACAGGAGCAGACAAAAAGGAATTTGCAGTTTTGACAGGAAGTTCCTTATATAGGTGCACTGGAGGTGGTTGGCGCTGCCACCCAGAAGTTTATGTAATGCTCTAACATTCCAAATGATGCACTGCGCAAATACATGTGTGTAAGTCACAGAGACCACAAAGAAGAAAGCCATTTACACAAAACAATTAGAACCTCAAAAATTATGATGTTCAGTCCCACTCATTGAAAATGTATTCAAATATCTATTCATATCTGGTGTCCTAGTGCAGTGGATCTCCAATTCCAGAAATCCAGCCAGCATGAACAATGGTCAGGGAATTTTAGTCCTATATCATCTGGAATCACTGGAGTTTAAAAGGGGAGTCGGGGCAGCAAAGGAGAAAATGAGGAAAAGGCCAGAGAGGGCAAGGAGGGGTGAAAGGATCAGAGAGGAAGGACTGGAACCCCCAGAGCCATGGCGGGGAACTGGGGATGGGGATGTGCCAAGTGGCTATTGCTGAGGGGCTGGAAGAAACCCCAGCCAATTTTGGAAGAGCAACACTGCCAGATCCTGGGATCCCACCAGGAAGCCAGCAAATGCCCCCAGGTGAAGGGAAACTGGTGGAACACATTCACATATGTACACATTAGTGGTGGTGGTTGTGGAGGAGACAGAAACTATTGCTTCTTATTTTGAATGACATCACTGTGTATCTTCAAATGGCAGCAAACACTGTGGCTTCAAAGTTACAGGTTCCTTGGTCATTCCTCTATGATTGTTTGGCTGTGCTTGCCTTGGAGACGGGTTATGAGGCCTGCTCAGTACTAACATTGAGAACCAACAGTAACAGAGAGATGAAAAGTTGCTGACCTCCATTTTACTTCTCTTTAAACTATCCACTCACAGGCCATCTAAGCCCCATTTTCTTTTCTCATAGTCTAACTATTCTGCAAGTACAAGATCCCACCACACCTTAGAAGCTAAGCAGAATCAAATCTGGTTAGTAGTTGGAAGGGGACCATGAAAGCACACCGGGTGCTGCAGGCTATATTTCAGAGAAAGGCAATGGCAAACCACCTCTGAGTATTTCTTGCCAAAGAAAAACCTGACAAATTTATTGATCTCTATAAGTCCTTGTTAACACCAGGAAAATGCTGCTATTAAAACTGGGACCATTTGCAGGCAAAGTAGGAGGCTGCTCACTGAGTTCTGGACAGTTTTCTTGCACATACAGCAGAGATCAAAAGAATCACATTTGTGTTTCTCAAACAGCCCCAGAGCCATGCTCAAATGTCACACAGTAAAAGTAGAGAAGAAGCAAGTTTACTAGGTGCCACAAGACTTTCTTCTCTCATTTCTCTCCATACTGTGTGAACTGGGCCCAGCAACGGCGAAGCAGTGCAATTTTAACACGTTTTCCAATTTTGATTTAGCAAGGCTGAACTTTTCTTCTACTAGAATGCTGTTTTCTTTGCTAAAGATATTCAATGCACTGGAGTCAAAGCCAAAAAAGAATACCAATAATTCTGGACCCATCCTACATTCTGCAACTTTCCTGTAGAACAGAAAACACAGAGCCTGTATATCAGAGGTGAAGAACCTATGGCTCCACAGATACTGTGGGATTTGATCAGCTTCAGCCAGCATGGCCAGGGCTTAGGGGTAATGGGAGTTATAGTCCAATACCTGGGAGGCCACAACCATCCCAAACCTGTTCTATGTAGTCCTATATTGGCGGTGGGAGAAAAGAGCCAAATGTCAGCAGGACAGTTAATGACCAACATGTTTCAGGAGAAAGAATAAGGCTTGCCTTTGTTAATATACAATGCAGGCAGTCCCTGATTCAAATCTTGACAATCCGCTTTCTCTGAGCCTCAGTGCCCCACATCTGCAATACGGGGGAACAATAATACCAACATATCTACAGCATTGCTTCAGGATTACAAGACAATGTATGTGAATCATTCTGAACACTTAGAAAAGAACCATATACAGTAAATGTGTTACTGCTATCATTTGTTATTGAGTGCAAAAATAAGACACACAGCTGACCAGTAGACAAATTATGGTGGCAATAAAGCACATATATTAAACTAATCACCTATCTAAGAAATGTATGAGTATGCATGAATTTTCCTATGTTTGGCACACCTAGATGCAGGCTTTTTAAAAATTTAGGGGGAAAAAAGGTGTATCTGTCCAAACAATGGACTTAAATATCTTATTTCTTGTCTTCCTTACTTGTTTAGCCCCAGTGATCACTGAAAACCAAGGCTTCCCTGAAGTTACTGGATCTTTCTTCATCTCTCACCACTGGATAGGATGACTAGGACTGGCAGGAGTTGCAGTCCAACAACATTTGGAGGGCCACAAGTTGCCTGCTCCTATGTTAAACCAACAGCAGGTCAACCTTTAACAATTACTGCACTTTAACTACACCAGTATTTCTTTATGAATGGCATATGAGTTCTATTCAAAACACTGGCCTAGTTCAGGTACAGCAATTCTGAGCTAAACTAATATCATTTGTGAGACCTCAAATCTTGTGTCTTCAGACTTTGAAGACTAATTTTATGGAAAGTAGATATAAGAATATTCCTAAAGAAGAATGAGTTTTGGAAACCAGTTGAGAACATCATGCATTATAGGTTACATCATAAGCTATATGAGATCCAGAGAGATAAATACTTGTTTTTCTATAGCTGACATGAATGACAGGGATAAAATTATATATTTATTGCCTAGTCAAATTAAATTGGACTTGATGTGCAGTGAAAGCAGCCCATCTCAGAATTGCCCATGGGAATAATTGAGATTGTTTCTCATAAAAAATGTGGATGCAATCAATGTATTCGTAATGTTTTGTATTTGTATATTGTATTCTTGATATTTTGATACATTATTCAATACTTTTGTTTAAACCTTCTCTTTTTATGTTTTATTGTATTGTTTTATTACTATTGATTTTTTAGCTATAACCAAACTTTAATTATGCCTAATAATGGTAACATTACAATTTGCATCATAATAATAACATTGGAAATTGGAAACCACAAGTGCGCCCGTGACCATTCCTCCTGACATTTAAGTTTCTTGGGAGAGAGGAGATAGGACTTTGCATAGAAACATGTACAATCATGTGAACTGGCATTTTTGCCCGAACGTTGATTTAGCACCTTCATGAGAATTAAGCCCATATGGACAAGAAGGCTTTATCAATAAGAGGGATATATCAAGGTGTATAAAGAGAGAAAGAAATAATCTAACAGGTTTAAATTCAGCTGCTAGCAGAGTCAACTGTTGTACTCTGTACTAATATACTCTTAGACAGAATAACCATCTCCAACATGGTGCCCTTTTGCTCTGCTGACACGGAAATGAGAGGAACTGCAGTGCAGCACCACTGGAGAGCACTAGCCTGGGGAACACTGTCTAAAGTGCCTGAAGCAGGGCTGGGGGACCTCAGCCACTGGTTTTAAATCTAGTCTCATGGGTTTCCAAAGAGGGCCACAATATCCTCTGCATGGCACCATCACTGATGTTTGCCCAGCGTTGGTACAGACTTTCTGCCATTCTAAAAAGCCGGTATACCTTTCCTAAGGCTCAGTTCTTGGCAGTAAAAGCTTTACACTAAAATCATTTTTTACTTCAGTCCTACACAGGACTGAAACTGCATTTGGTCCTCGGTCTGAAGGAAGTCTCCCCATGCTTGGGATAAGACATGACTTGAATAATAAGCTTAAGACATTATGTACGTCTACACTATGTCCTGCTATAAGTGGGGTGATCTCTGCGGAGCACGGATCTACCTCTTCTGTTAATGCATCAGGATGAGCAACCTGCATGTAACCCTTGGAAGCTACCTGTGCAGGTTGAACTGACCCAGATACATCCCGCATGGTGCAGAGGCCATTTGCTTCCCACCAACCATGCCATCAATGTCCCATCAACCGAATGAACTGGATGGATAGTTAAATCAAGAAAATCCTGAAGAAAAGTAGAAGACACCTTGACCAAGACTCAAAGGGAAGAACTGTACAATGTGTTCTCTGCAGCCAAAAGTGTTTTGGGATGTTCATTTCTTTGTAAAATAACAAAACAACCTCCTCTCCTTAACAGCTGTAGAAAGACCACAGCTCAGTGTTAAACTGCAAGCTTACCATGCTGAAGGAACCAGTTTTGATCCCTAGCATCTCCATTTTCAATAGGATTAAGTACTGAGGAATGTGATAAGAATTCAGACTCTGAAGTCACTGGTCAGTGCTAAGTTAGATAGACAAAAGGTATACTGTATTGATGTGTACTGTAAAAATATACAGTAGTCTGTACAGTAAAGCATAGGCACTCTTAAAAGTGCTGAGGCTGGATGACCATCTGCCAGGAAAGCTGTAGTTGCATGATTCCTACATGTAGCTGGGCACTGAATTAGAAGACTTCCTTGTACCCTTCTAACTCGAAAATGCTATGGTTCTGTGAGAAAGCATCTCACATGAGGTAAGGCATCTAAAGTAGCTCTTTTAATTCTGGCTATTGATCCTATTTGTTTTTCTGTGTTCAGAAATGCATCTTTCCTTTTATTCAATAATACAGTAAGATTCATGCTGGCATGTGTTGATGACAAGAAAAGAGAGAGAAAGAAAGAGAGAGAGAGAGAGAAAGAGAAAGAGAAAGAGAAAGAGAGAGAGAGAGAGAGAGAGAGAGAGAGAGAGAAACACACTACATCACAAAATCCCACAACCAACAGCAAGCACATTTGGAAAAAAAATGAATGCTTGGAAAGCAAGAAGGGTGCAATTTAGTGGTCAAGGCATTTGCTATTTTGTCTGCAACAGTCATGTTCTTTTTGGAACAGCAAGAAGTTGAAAGATTTGAGGCTGCAAAAGAAAGGCATGAATACAAAAATATTAAGAAATTATTTGAACAGAATGACGACATAGGAGAGAGAGAGACAGAAACAGTTGAATACAAAAACATGTAGAAAAGATTGTAAAGTGGTAAGAAGATTGGGTATACTCTTTTAGATGGTAATTCGATGAGAACCGCTTAAAACCCTGTGGGCACATGTAAAAAAATTATCAGAAACAAAGAAAAAGACATTTGCAAATAAAGAGAACAACATCCAGACCAAAAGTAGAGGGGTGGAGGAATGCAGAAGGAAATGAGTGTATGATTAAAAAGTGTTTGAGGTCAAGCTCTATTTATGATCCATACTATTTAACACTTTTGAATTTCTATTCATTCAAGTGTAAAAATTAAAACACAGGTAGCTAGATCTCTGCCTGTGAAACCATTGGTTTACAGACCTATATTTGTCCCATCTGTACCTTCTGAGAACTAGATGCTTCTAGTCTCTATTTTACCTGATTTATAAGCCAGTGTTTCCCAAACATTTGGTACCTCTGGCATGGGACCTCCCCAGTTCACCCTGCCCCACTATTAAGCCTTCATGTTTGTTTAGAAACACACATTTATGAGTGCGCAGTGAACTTACAGAACAATGGGGCAGACATCCTCCCTATGAATTCAGGAAGACATAGATCCCTTTTTGCCCACTCAGGCAAAGTTGTGGGATGGGACTGAACTTTCTTGATATCTCTGATGCTCCTGGGATTTGTCTGTTGTATCCTAGGCATATGCAGGGATGGGAAACGTGTGCATATCCCCCGCCTCCCGCTAGACTGCAAATGCCTGACATTCATAATATTGGCTGAGTGGGCTAGGAGTTGCAATTCAACAATATGTGAAGGGCCCATTCCTGCTCCCCTGGAAATCAAGGAGATGTGGAGTGTTTTAACCACCTTCTTTTGAAATATATGGCTATTGACAGTGGTAGGGAGATGGGCAGGTGAGAAGGAAGGAAGGAAGGAAGGAAGGAAATGAAACATGTGATGGAGAGATCAGTGTTAATGTGGACATCCCTGCCTCATCCAATATAATGTCTCTTTCCCCCCCTCAAGGCATGCTCCAGCCCTTCTCGTGGCACATTTATGAGCTGGGAATCACTGTTATAGCTACCATTAACAATGAAACACACTTACCTACTGTGTTTAGCGTTACATCTGTATCACTCTTCGTTTTCACTCTTGAGCTCTCATCCGGGAAATCGGGATCATCTATATTATTTTCTACGCTTGCGTCATAATCGCACTCTGTTTCTGAGCCCCTGGTAGTGTCAGGTAAATCTGAGTTATCCATCGACAATTCCTCTCCGGTACTGTCTATTGAAATTGTCTCGGCAAGGTCCACTGATGTTGATTCTATTTGTTCAATGGGATATGTATTTTAGGGATGTATTATTTTGGGTTTTTTTTTGTTTTGTTTTTTTAAAAAGCAAATATGTTGTGTACACAGTTTTAAAATTATTTGCATTTCTTTACTGTTAAACAGGTGTGTCTGTGTTTTTTCAACCGCTTTCATTGTACAGCTACAACAATGCAGAGCTTATCAACTCTGCAAACACATCAAGAATATGGCTGTATTACTAAGTGAAGAAGGATTGTTTAGCAAGGGATGAGATTTTGACCTGCTCTGTTATAATTAGAAACAGAGAACAGGAAAGGTATTAGGAATAGAGAAGAAAGAAGGGCCGGTATAAAGATATGAATGTTGTTTTTGTTACTTCAAAGTAGCTTGGGGAAAAGGTCTTCTATCTCTATCCTGGCCCTCCCCCATTTTTAGCTCTACCATTGTGTTGCCAAAGTGTATGGGGAATTAAAATGAAGATCCTTCTAGCACAGAGGAAATTGCAACTGAATGAACACTGAAAAGGGGAGAATATCAGAAACACAATTTAATATACAAGAAAGGCACAATGGAGAGCATTTTAAAATATATATATTGCCTTTAAGCAGAGCTGGGAAAAGTTTCTTTTCTAGATTATAGTTCCCACTACAGTATCTCCTAGCCTGCATGGCTGCTGGAAACTGTAGTTCAAATAAGGATTACTTTTCTAGCACTGTTTCTAAAACAAGGGAGCACACTGGCAAACTGCTGTGATATCTGAAAGTATGTAAAAAAATCTATGCATTCTACTTCATGCATTAAACACTTTGAAAACTTTGTTAAAGGTAACACATAAATGTGTCAAATAAAACTGCCCCACCGCCCCACAATACTAAAAGTAAGATGTCCACAAGTAGCTTATGATATATGAAAGCCCACATATTCCTTTGCTGAATGAATGCACATGTGGTGGACAGACTGGAAAGCTGTTGTCGGTCATGGTCTCCCTATGTACATACACACAGCAAAGTGTACATCAGTAATGCTGGCAGGTGAGCCACATAGGTGGAACTGCTTCCTATTAAGGAGACAAAAGTTGCCTTTCCAGAAGACTTATTCTTAGGCCACATTGAAGGATCTGTTCACACAAACCAAATGGAATGCTAAGAATGAATTGTCCAAAATCCCACCTCCAGGGATTTGGGGTACTGGTGGTTAATTCAATTGGTAGTGAATGTATAAGACTCAACTTTAGCCCTTGTTACCTCCAGTTTAAATGCACAAATTTAAGCTATCTGGAGAAAGATCATGCAGAGTGACTTCTAATCAGTTAGATTAGATACTATTACACTAAATAAAGGATTGCAAACATGTGCTCCTTAGGGCTGCAAATCCTACCAGCTAACAAGGAAAGATTATTCGAGCTGCGGTTCAAGAACATCTGGAGAATCACACATTGCTTACTTGTGGGCAACATGGACCATGGGTTAATCTAGTTCAGTACTATGTTTTCTTACTTGCAGGATCTTGGGCAGATCTTTCCCATCACCTGTTACTTCATCCTGTTTTAAATGAAAATGCCAGGGACAGAGCCTTGGACCTTTTTCATACAAAGCATATGCTCTGCCATTGAACTATGGTTGGAACAAGCAGGCATCAGTTATCTTCGACCCAAAGCCACACTTGATATACTGCCACAAGGTTCACAAGAATGCAAACGTATAGGTGGAATTGCAAGCTAAAGCATTTTCCACATACGTAATGTCACATGAATCAACATTTCAACATATCCAACTACACAGCTTTAGAACTCATGCAGGACACAACAGTATATTGTCTAGGTGAACAGTGAATATTTATGGCTCTAATCCATGTAATCATATTGTCCCAGGTAAAATGTACATCAAACGTTTCATGTATCTTCAGATATTGCTGCTACACAAAATTCATGGCTGGCATTCAATCTCGCATTTTCAGATTTGTAACCTAGAGTTATGGATTCTGTATTCTGTACGTCTATGTTCTCTTACTATATTCTTATTATAGTATTCTTACTATGTACTCTTTACTTACTATAAGTAAAGGCTCACCTGAAGAGCCAGACTGGGCAAAGGAAGTTCATTCAGCCTCTGATCAGGGCACAAGGAGAAGGATGTTTCCACTTCCTCCTATTAGTGAGCAGAGCTGCAACAATCAGAATCAGGATCCCTGTTGTAACCCCTTGTTGTAGTCTTGCTAATAGTTGAAGGAGAAAGGAAATGTCCTCCTCCTTGTGCTCTAATCAGAAGCAGAAGCTTTGCTCAATCTGACTGCTGGCTCTTATAGTGGGGGAAGGGCAGGCCAGAAGACATTACAATGGGACCTTGGTATCTGCAGGGGATCAGTTCTAGACCCCTCTGCGGATACCAAAATCCATGGATGCTCAAGTCTCATTGTCCTCAATGGCGGCATGTGCATGCGGCCATGCCGCCACGCCAGGTGAAGCCCCATTGTCACCACTGGAAACAATGGAGGATGTCCCTAATTGCAGCACAGCCACAGGCATATGCTGCCATTGGGGACAACACAGCTTGCTGCCCGCTGATGCACAAATCCCTGGATAACAAGACCGTGGACACTGAGGTCCCACTGTAATTATGCAAACGTACTCAGTGTAGATTAGAACATTGGTGTACACCTTTAAAATATGAGAATATGTTAGGCTGTAATGGAGGAGAGAAGGGAAACATGCTTCATGAGATGCTCCCTTCCATCATCTGTTGCCAAACAGCAGCCATTCATCAGGTTGCAAAAGAAAGAGGAATGGAAGAACACCTGGACCACTGAATGGTTCTGTTGGAAAGCAAAAAACATTGAGATCCTTGTGTCACTGAACTCTTTCCATTCCAACTAAGCATTTCTCCTTTCATCTGCCTCCCGGTCTCTTCTCTTTCTGTGTCATATTTTTGAGATAGGAAGCTGGAGGGCCTAGACTCTCTAGTTACTCATCTTTGTAAGTCAGTCTGGAGGCTTCTTCAGCAGACGTGTGTGTATAGTGGTGGTGGGGGGCACATTAAATGATGAAAAAGATATGTGGACCAGATAGACATAATGAAAGAACTGGATCATCAGTTCATAAATTTTATCTTAAAATGTGGACAATGTTTGGCTGTAGTCAAGACCTGAATGAATAAGTAATTGGGTGAAATGACCAATGAACTCTGAAGATAAAGGTATGGCATTCCTTTTGGCCAAGCTTGTTTCAGTTTGCTTAGTCTTTCTGCTCCCTTTATTTTTTTCTTATCTTGGGTTTATAACCTAGCTTTCCTCAACAAAAAGCTGAGCAGTATTGTGAGAAAGGTTGCTTAATGCAAGCATGCCTCCCAATCTACAACGTGCCCCTTGTACATCAAGAGCGTCTTCCATTTTTCTGTGTGTGTTTTGTATGTTCATCTGCTTGTCTTTGTGTATTTGAGGAGTAAAGTGGGGCCCCCTTGGGCATTCTCTATACTACATGCTGTATCTAATACACTAAAACCAAATAGGCCCTTGTAACTTGAGAAGTCATATCTGGTTATGGTGACACATGCCTTGATTACAACCCATTTGAACTACTGTAATGGGTTCTATATGGGGATGCCTTTGGAAACTGTTTGCAAACTCCAATGGGTCTAAAATGCTATGGCCAGGCTGTTGACCAGGGCTGGTTACATGGGCTGTGTAACTCCTCTATTGAAACAGCTTCAGCAAAGAAAAGTGGGGTATAAATTAAATTTGCCTACATTCTTCAGGTGATTTGTCACATTGGCACTTTGTTTGTTGCATATTTATAGATGGCATGTCCAGTCTGCTGTAAGTGTTCTGTCTTGATGAAGACCAACTACAATTTAAAAGGAATCAGGTAGTAGGGGATGAGAAAGATTCTGCTGGAGACCCTGGAAAACCACTGCCTCTCAGAGTACTCTAGATGGACAAAAGAATCTAACCCGGTATAAGGCACCTTTCTTTCATTTCACTTCAATAAATGTACTCTCAAATCTGTGTTTTAATATGCAGGAAAGTAAAAGTCGAGATGGTAATCAAGTAAAAGCTTGTACTATGTAGCCACTTCACTGCAAAGTATAAGAACAAGAGCTGCCATACTGGATCAGAGCAAAGGTCTATCTGTTCCAGCATTTTGTTCATACAAGGGCCATAAACATTGCTTTTTCACAACTACAGATTCCAGTTCAACTGCCACAATTCCATCCTATGGAATCCTGGGATATATAGTTTCAATGAAGCACCAAAACCCTCTGCCAGATAATTCTGAAATTATAATCTCAGGATTCTGTAGGATGCAACCATGGCAGTTAAAGTGGGATCAAAATGTGTAGCATATTATAGACCTCCAAAGGGCATAAATGCATCCTCCATGCCATGTTACACAGCAACTGACATACAGAGGCCTACTATCAGCAGTGATATATAGCCATCCTAATTAATTGTCACTGCTCATCTAACCTCCATGAATTTATCTAATTCAGTTTTAAAGGCTTCAAGGTAGAAAGCCATCACATCTTCTTCTGGTAGTAAGTCCCACAAGTTAAACTACATGCTGCATGAAACAAGCAATCAATGCACCAATATAAAGAGAACAAGTAAAATGGAGGAGAGATTCCCTTACAAGGGATTTGTAGGCAAGATGCCTTGCTATGTTCTAGAATGGTGATGAGGAATGGGTTGCCCCCCTTTTAGAAGCTGTTGGCCTTATAACTCCCATCATCTGACATTAAAGCTACACCTGATGACAGCTACAATTCAACAACTACCTGAATGGCTACACATTCTCCATCTGGGTTCTAGTGACTTGAAAGAAAAGAAGAGTACTGTTTGCCATTTCTAGGACACATGGCAATTTGAAGAGTGCTCTTTGTTATCTTAAGGCCCTAGATCTTAACTGTGCAAACCGTAACTTGTTTCACTTGCAAGCCATCGGCAATGGTTCCCCAACAGCATAAATAAGCAGATTGTGGCGGATCATCCATCATGACAACAAGCAAAAGTGCTCACACTTAAAGTTCCAACAGCATCTTTTAAAAACAATAACTATCATGCTTTTGAATTATGGAACTTCTCAAAGAATGCCATACACACTCAACACAGGCATAAATGACTCTTGAGCACAGACCATGTATCTGTGTAAAGTTATACAAGATAGCATTGTAAGAGTATTAAATGCACGTTTTAGAGGTACTGTACAGTGCAATGTAAAGTTTTGGAACCCATTCCCTTTTTAATATCACATTTGAAATAAGTTCTGCCAGTCTCGCTTCATCTTTCTTGTCTGAAGCACACAGAGATGCTCCTGGAGGACATTGCCAGTAGAACATCAACTCACTTCCATATAGTTTTTTTTTTAAAAAAATAATTTTTATAGCTTAAAAATGATCACACATAAAAGCAGAAAATTAATAAATCCAGTGTCAATGAGAAGGAGTGTGTTGATGTTCTTCTGGCATAAAATCACATAAATTTATTAGCCTTTAAGATGCCCTGCGGCAAAACATCAACCTCTTGAGATTTATGTTATGTTCAGCACAGTTGACAGAATGCCCTGAGACTCTTCTGCAGAGAAATACAGCTTGACAAACTAAGCTTTCTTCTAATGAAACCTGAAGGCATGACTACTTACTTGTGCAGCTAAAACAGGGGGGAAAGTGAATGCCAGTTAAGCAAGGCAAATGAAACTGGGGTTCTCATGTGTGGAGAGAGAAGCTGGGCAAGCCTGGTTAGAGCCAGTCAATCACAGCCTTCAGAATGTTTTGAAGCATATGGGTCCCCCCATCCACCATATATATAACCTGGAGGCTTGTCATAGAAGAGTTAGTTAGGGCAGTCAGAGACAGAGAGAAGACCAGTTAGGAAGAGAGGAACTGATAAAGATATTAATAGGAGCTGGAAATGTGGAAAGAGTTCAGGGAGTTCATGCTTAACTAATAAATCTTTGTTTTGTTTTCTACAGCTGTCCCTTATGTTTTCCTGTAAGAAGTGAAAGGGAGAACTGGTAACGCTTTATCACACTGAACCCACTGATCAACACAGCCACTTGTCCAAAACAGTCATCACCTTGAGGTCTAAGTACCAGATTCAGGCGGGGATCTTCAGGGCAAAGGGTCAAGGTAAGTGACAGGATCCCTGGGGTGGGACCTGTAGGGTCAGCCTGGATACCCATTCGGTCACATCATTAAACAAAATGGATGTCTTACAAACATAGAAGTGCATGATCTTAATCCTGGTATGGTCAGACTAAAACAAGAAATCACAAACTCAGTTTGGGAATCAAAAGGTGCAGGTAGACAAAGGATGAGATTTGCTTCTTATTAGTTTAACTCTGAAGTTAAGATTTATTTCCTGGTAACACAGAACTACCCAGACCTATCTATTTATATCTCTTCAAAATATGTACAACGTGGTGCTAGTAAAGGAGAAAAATTCCAACACACTGAATTCTGCTTTTCCCTTTAGCATGATCATTATCACTGTTGTTTTAAGATTCTTGTCACCACTGAGCACATGTAATTCTTGGAAAGTTCAGGCAGACGTTCCACAGAACAAAACTGTATCATGTCCACAATTTAGGAGGCCCTGTTGGTGTTGCAAGGCTTGTTCATTTTAACTCTGGCTTGATGCAACTTATTTTATTTTATTCTGTGATAGCCAGCACTGGAGACTTTTTGTGAGCCAGCAATAAATCAAATAAGACAACAATGGCTTTTGTAAAACAACAACAACGTTGTTCTTAGGCAATGCAGGAACACATAAAGCAAACAAACAAAAGAAAAAAGACAGTGAAGGCATTTAATTTGCTTATATACTAACCTTGCACATCTTCTCTTTCAGGTCCTGTTTTATCCACTATGGCTGTACTTTCCACTTCACATGTTGCTACAGATTCTGCTAAGAGCGTTGATGGGCTTGACACAGGGCTGGAAGGAGGAAAAATTTCCTTCAATGGTAGTAAGGCATTGCTAACGAATAACAAAAATGTAATGCTAGCAGTTAGCTTTATAACTGATGCCAGCCTCTGATAACTAGCTAATTGCTTCACATTACTAATGCATTACTAATACATTAGTTTTGCATTTAAAAAAAAATAAAGTAATAAAAATGCCATAAAATATCCTAACATGTTACTCTAATGAAACTTGGTATTCATTAGTCAAAATATAATATTGGAAGATAATGATACTGGCATACTTCTGTTTAAAAATCAACAAGTAATGTTGTTACTGTTAAGAAATAGTTTCCAAGTTCCAGTGTAGAGGGATATGTTGTTGTTGTTGTTTTAATTTATACTTTTATAGAATAATGCCAGAGCAACTGAGGTCACAGTTCTAAAGACTTCTCAGAAGGGTTTAATATAATGGATCACAAAAGCCTGAATTCAAATTCCCATTCAGCCATGAAATCTCATGGGTAACTCTGGGCTAGTTGCTCACAGGATTGTTGTGAGACTAAAGAGTAGGAGAACTGTGTACTATACAACCCCAAGCTCCATGGAAGAAGCAGGATATCACTACCAAAATTGCTACCAAAGTCGGCCCTCTGTATCCACAGATTCGGCATCCACTGATTCAAGCATCCATGGCTTGGTTGTTTTTTTAAATCCCAAAAGCAAACCTTGATTTGGCCATTTTATATAATGGGCACCATTTTACTATGCCATTGTATTTAATGAGAGTTGAGCACCCATAGGGATCCTGGAACCAAACCCCAGCGGATACCAAGGGCCCACTGTTATTAACTTTTATTAAACCAATAAATTTGTATAATATTTGCAGTAAATAATATGGTTCCTGAAAGCAGTATACAAAGTACAACTCAAAAACTAAAGCAACGGTTAGATTTCAACACATCAATAAAAACATGAAAATACACACACATAACAATCCCATTAATTAAAACAGTTAAGAACAAGGGCTGAAAATACATTTCTTTGGCTGGACAGCTATCAAGAAAAACACTATAATGCATGATTTTAAAAATGTGTCCATTTAATATGGAGATTTTTTAGACCTGTGATTCCCACCTATCATTCCACATCCTAAAATGGTGAGAAATTACATTTTACTGTCTCAGGATTCACAGGTATTATATTCTTTTTATTTTACAGTTTTGAAATAACTATTTTAGTAGAAAAATGATGAGTGACGAAGTGTGTCTTTTAGAGTAAATGATGCAGACTGTTGGGGCCCTCTTCCCACTCGGGCTTTTTTGTCACATTAATAACACTAACATAAAAAATGTAGCCCAACAGCTGTAATCCACAGAATGACAGATTACTCAGATCCATAAAGTTACTGTTGCAAAGTTACAGGGACAATTACAATCGACTTCCCACCCCCAGTATACTCCTACCTTGGTTGCACTGGTGGTACAGGTGTAGAGTCTAGTGTTGATGGAGCGTCCTGGATGCTGCCTTCAGTGCATTGAACTGGTAAAGATTCAGCTAGGCTATTAACAGATGTTGCTGAAAGAAGAGGATCCAGTGTTAAAGACCAGAATTGGAAGTAAAAGCTACCTGTAGTTATTCCCCCACCCCTTAAAAAATAGGTACATTGGAACATAGAGGGCTGCCTTACAACTCAGAATTTTATTCTGTCTAGCCCAGTACTATCAACTCCTGACTGGCAGAAGCTCTCCGGTATTTCAGATAAGCTAAAGACAACAGAACAATGGAAGAAGATTGGAAGTTAATAAAAGATTATTGGATCAAAAAAAAAATATGACCAGGTCTTAAAGATACAGACACTTAAGGAAAAGCCAAGGAATAAATACTAACAACAATAAGAAGTTATCAATACTGTAATAACAAATGGAATAAATATAGGAAGATTGTTTATTATTAGGGAAAGAAGAAATCTGTAATAAAAAAGATAGGATTAAAGGAATATACAGCTGGTAAAGGAAGTTATTATAGTTCATCAATAAATATTATTTTCCTAGCAATTATATATACTACACACATAATTATCTTAAGCGAAAACTGATGAATGTATTAGATTTTGTAATTTTAGAATGATAATGAAAATGATGAAGTAAAATGAAGAAGAGAACAAGGGAGATTAAGATTAATAAAACAATGCAACAGAGAAGAAATACAGACGGTGATACTGAGCAATCAAAATGTACTCAAAATGAATGGTTAGAAAATATTCAAGTTACAAATACAGTCTATTGTGTGTTGATATTGATTTGTTATGTTTTATGTTCTCTGTTAATAATAGAGATATGTTTGTTGCTTTTAAAATGTGAAATGTAAATAAAATCCCAATAGTAGGCTAATGTGCCTCCCACATTGTGGATGGTAGGTCCTCAGGTGGGCAACAAGATCCTTTGGTGCCACTCTGCCTTGTGGGCTTCTGCATCTAGAAAAGGAAGATCAACTCTCCACTTACCTGATGGGCTAATTCTACCATTACTACCATTCTGCCGTTGAAGATGTTCTTTATAGCATACTGAACACATGCCGTTCGTACGAGGGTTTCCATAAAATCCGCATCCAGTGGAACAAAGCATAGGCACTTGGCTATGGTTGGTTTCTTGAGCCATATTCCTTTTCTAGTGACCTGAAACAAGGAATCGGTAATTCAGTGACTTCAGACTAATCTAAATTTTTGTATCGCCTTGACACATAAAGCCTGCAACAAGCTTGAACCCAGGGTACTTTATGAGACTAGTGTAACCTTGAAGAGCATGGCTTAGTGGTTTGAGTGTAGGACTAGGATTCTGGAGAACAGGGTCATGCCTTCTCAGCCCTAAAAAAAAACCCATGGTAAGTTCATCTTAGGTTCACCATTAAGTCAGAAATGACTTGAAAGCAAGCAGCAACAACAAGAACAATATACATAACTAGCCTCCACACAGTCACTGAATCATGCCACTGGAAGGGATTAACATGATGTCCAGCTGAATGTGCGCCTTAAGAGATGGTAATATATAAAATGGAGCAAATAATTACTTCCTGCTGTTGCAAGGACAATACAAAACAAGAACGAACTAGTGCAGGAGTGTCAACAGGGAACTTTTAAGGATCCTCAGAAACTTAACCAGGAATTGTTAAATGAATAAAGTATTAAGGGAGATGAGCTTTCTGGAAAAAGAGCTTGGTCCTTACTGCTCCAGATGTGCCTTTCATTCCTTATTGTTAAATAAAGTACAGCCATTCTGCTATATGAGAGTGAGCATGGCATAATGGTTTGAGTGTTGGACTGTATATTTACTATATTTATTTATATCTTACCTTTCTCCCAGTAATGGAATTCAATGTGGCTAACAACATATTTTAAAACAATGCAAAGCCACTAATACAAATATAAATATAAGACCTATTAAAAAGTGATTGAATAATTTACAAAGTTAAAGCATTAACCATTAACAACATTAAAAGATTAGGACTCTGAGAGATTAGGGTTCAAATCCCAGTTCTGCATTGGAAGCCGACTGGGTGATACTCTCCAGCCTCAAAGGAAAGGAATGAGAAAACCCTTGAACAAATCTTGCTAAGAAATCCCTGCAAAAGGGTTGCCATTGATCAGAAATGACATTAAGGCACCCGATCATGCTGTTATGATCTGAGGGCACTTTCCAGCCCTAGAACAGGGCCAGCTCCAAATGTGCACAGACCCTGCGCAAAGCATCCGTGAGTGCTGCTTTTTCCTATAGTGCCCTGGGAAAGGGCTACATCACAGGTGCTGTCAGAAATTAAAATGGTAGCAACTAGAAACTACTTGTCACTGTTGCTGTGTGCCTTCAAGTCATTTCCAACTTATGGTGACTCTAAGGCAAACCTATCATGGGGTTTTCTTGGCACAGTTGGTTCAGAGGAGGCTTGCCATTGCCTTCCCCCCCGAGGCCAAGAGAATGTGACTTGCTCAATGTTACCCAATGGGTTTCATGGCCAAGCTGGGAATCGAAACTGGTCTCCAGAGTCCTAGTTCAACACTCAAACCACTACGCCAAACTATTTATAGTTCTCATAATAACCCACAACAAATGCTACGACAGGGGTGTGATGCAAAATCAAAGTTGTCATTCCCAGGGGGCATCTACACTGTGGAAATAATGCAGCTAGACACCACTCTAAGTGCTGTAGCTCCAGACTATGGAATAATAGAATTTGTAGTTTTACAAGGTCTTCAGCCTCCTATGCCAAAGAGTGCTGAAACTGTGGCAGTTAAAATAATGTCTACCTGCATTATATCTACAGTGTAGAACTGATGCATCCCTAGACACTATGAGGAGCCAGCTGGTGGTCACTGTACCTGTGACTTGTCAAAGGCAACAGGACACACTATAGTGCTAGCAGCCAAGTGAAGATACTGTGAACCTATGCCTAGCACAGGGGTTCCCAAACTTAAATCTTCTGGGTGTTTTGAACTTCAACTCCCATCTTGGCTAAGAATCAGGAATTGTGGGCACTAAAACCCAAACTATCCCGAAGACCCAAGTTTGGGAACCACTGACTTGGCACATAGCACAGAATCTTCTACAAAAGGTTGTTGTTGTTGTGTGCCTCCAACTCATTCTTGACCTATGGCAACCATCAAGTGAATTTATCATAGGGTTTTCTTGGCATGGTTCTTTAGAAGGGGTTTGCCATTGTCCTCCTCTGAGGCTGAGAGAGTGTAACTCACCCAAGGTGCCCCAGTGGGTTTTTCTGCTGGAGCTGGGAATCGAACCCTGGTCTCCAGAATTGTCGTCCCAAGGCTCAAAGCACTACACCAGGAATGCTATTTAAGATCAGCTTGTATAGAAACTGCTCCCTGAAGGTAGAAAGTCTGGAAACTATAGCGCTAAGTGGATGACCGAATAATGAAATGTGATTTTTAAAAACAGCAGCTATGTAAAGGAAGTGTGTGTGTGTGTGTGTGTGGAAACACCAGCATATACACACAAACAGGAAGAACCCCTATGGAGGTGAAGATGCCACAACAGGAAAGACTGGATCCAGGGCAGGTTGAGCCAGCCTTCAATTTCTTGGAGGCTCAGGGGATGATTCAGCAAGCAGGGGAACAACAACTCTGGAGACATCTTCTGCCTTTTCAGAGTGTCAGGAGGTGTTTCGGTTTGAAAGGCAATTCAGATTAGGGTGAAAGGTGCTTCTAAGTAGGGTAATTAAAAGTCTATCAAGAAAAAGAACAAGGTGCACCACATTACAGAGGGACCAATGAGATGTTATCCATTAAAAGCAGGTAACTGTCTCTTGGATTTGACTCTCTTTTCAGTGTAAAGAAGCCTTAGATGAATGGGATGGTTGTACAGGGAAGCAAGAAGGCATATGAAATTGCTGCACATTTTGTCTTTTGGCCATCTGTCTACTGAGCAGCCACTTTTCCTTTTGAATATCCTATCTCTCTGTGTGTGTGTGTGTCTAAAAAACCTAAGGCAAATCGTTCATGGGGTTTTCTTGGCAAGATTCGTTCAGAGGAGGTTTGCCATTGCCTTTCCCCAAGGCTGAGAGCGTGTGACTTGCCCAAGATCACCCAGCAGGCTTCGTCCTATTCCAACATTCAAGCCACTATACCACACTGCACTCAGTTTTACACACACATACGTGCGACAACAGCACACTATGCTGTTACAGAACTATTATTCCACTTTAACTGCTATGCCTGCTTCATGTGGTATCCTGGGACTTGCAGTTTAGGGAGGGACATTTAGGATCCTCAGCTAGAGAACTCTTAAACCTTATTAAACTACAAATCCCAGAATGCCACAGGAGGCAGTCATAGCAG